>NW_011494675.1:173146-176954 GCF_000754665.1 Bison bison bison | reverse complement strand
GAGTTTTAAGAAAGTCCAGATTCTTCTCTATTTGTGTTATGGGCATCATTTACTTTTGGCAGTGTTGTTATTTGTGTTTGATTTCCATCCTCTAACTTCCTTCTTGCTGAATAACTGGGGTTGCATGCCCTTGTGGTGCCCCTGCTGTGGTGGTGGCCGGGGCGCTTGGACCCCGGCTGTGCCCCCACCTGTGCACATCTCCCCACAGGCAGCACGGCACTCCTCCTCCTGCTCTGCCTGCAGCACTCCTTCCCTGAGCCCAGCACGTGGTACCTGGACCTCATTTTGGCCACCCTGGCCCTGGAGCTGATCTGTTCCCTGACATGCCTGCTTGTGTACACAGGTGAGCATGACAAGGAGCCTGTTAATACTGAGAAAGGTCTTTAACTGCAGGTCGCATCCCCACCTGAAGCTCAGCCCATTTACCTTTCTGGCAGGAAAGCTTTTCTACGTGGCTGAGACCCTATTGAGTACCCATGTCTCTCATTGCTGACCACATCCAAACTCCTCTGATTTCAAACCACTAGGTACATACCAGTGAGTCATATTTCTAAATTTGTGTCATCAACAAATTCTTATTAAATAGAATGAAGGCTTTTCATTAAAAAAAAAATGATAAAAAAAAAAATCCATAAATTCTGCGTCCTCAAAGGCAACTGAGGTGTAAGTCTGGCTTTAAATTAGAAAATAACAAAATGTAGGACTTGTCTGGTGGTCATGTTGGGTAAGACTCTGTAACTCCCACTGCAGAGGCATGGGTTCATCCCTCATCCAGAAATTAAGATCCCACGTGCTGGTGGGGTCAAAATCGTAATAAAAAATGAAAGTAAATAAGTTAGTACGTGAAAACTGCATTTAAACCAAACTTGTTTTTGATAAACCATTTAAAAACCTACTTCTTTCTAAATTTAGAATTGTCTGAGGATTGCTCTGTATAGCCGTCTCTCAAAAGTCTGAGTGGTAAAATTAAATAAGCTTCAAGTATGTTAACATGGAAAATAGGTGGAAGGATTCTTG
This sequence comes from Bison bison bison, assembly GCF_000754665.1. NCBI lineage: Eukaryota > Metazoa > Chordata > Mammalia > Artiodactyla > Bovidae > Bison > Bison bison. Next base: position 175,937 of record NW_011494675.1, on the reverse strand, counting down.
AAGAGAAAAAAAATCCAAAGCTGGAAGAAATCAAGATTTCATGCCTGTTGCAATATTGACATGCACCAAAATCTGTAATACAGCTAATTTGGTAGTATTGATCAACAGTTGTTTTGTGACAATAAAATACCCTATCTGTCCCATTTGAAAGAGATAATTTCTTCAGTTATGAAGGAAAAGTCACATCGACCAAAACTTGTGTTCCATTTTACTATTTTGTGCCTCTGATTGAGACTTCTAGGGCAAATATTGCTTTTGTTATGATACATTGAAGTGTATCACAAAATATTTAAGGTTAATCTCCTGATACATGCATTTTTCCTCCCTATATTAAAAAGATTTAAAAGATACCTAGTTTTGGTAATGTGGGTAGTAACTCTTAATGACGTGATTCTTTGATACACTAATTCTAACCTAAACTGGACTGACTTGTCTGTAGTAAAGTAGTTAATCTCTGGAAATACAGATGGACTTTTTCATTGAGCACTGGACTGCCTCTGTAGAAAAAAATTAGGAACGTGAAACTTACAAGCTTTGTGATTTGATTAGCTCACCATTTGTTTAAAAACAATCCAAGCTTCAAAAAATGCTACTCCGTTACCAGTCTTCTAGCAGCCCTGATGTTCTGGCTTCAGCTCAGGAGGAAAGGAGTGTAAGGGCAGCAGGCCCATGTCCCATGTCCTGCAGTTTAGTGAGAGCTCTCCTGGGCTTATTGTAGCAGAAAGAAAGAGTGGAAGATTTCTTGTTCTATGTAGATTGCACTCATGGTGTCGCCTGGCCTGCGATCTATAAAATGCTGACTGCATGCAGCTTATTTTAAAAACCACAAACAGCAGAAACTATCACAACATTGTAAATCAACTGTACTTCAATTTAAAACGTGGAACATCTTCAGAAAAAAAAAAACCCGCAAAGATGAGTCTGATTGTTGGACATTTTTATATTGTCGAGCTAAGTGTTTTATTTCTGCCTCTTAACTTTTATTTTAATACCCTGTTAAGTGTTATTTCTGTTCCCAAATTCAAGAAACTTAAACTTGTTCCAAGTTTCTTCATTTATCTAGGAGTTATTATGTGGAAGACAACATTATAAGGAAATGCCATATGAACATAACTCCGATTCAGAAGCAAACCTCCTGGGACAGTCAGGTCTCATCCTTCATCTCCAGAGTGGCACTGGACATGGTGGTTTGCTCCCTCCTCGAGATGTATTCTTTACTTCCCCTGGGACCCTGGCTTCCTGGGATCCTGCCTGCCCCCTTGGTGGCCTCATCTTTATTGCTGAACACTCCCAGCCTTCATGGTGCAGCCCAATGCTCAGTCCCTATCTGCTCTTGGATGAGGGTGCTGTGCTTGTGGCATTGGAAGCCAAGGGGCTATTCATATCTTTTTTTTTCATTGAGGTGTAGGTAATTCACAATGTGGTGTTAGTTTCAGGTGTACAGCAAAGTGATTCAGATATATATATTCTTTTTAAGATTCTCTTCCATTATAAGTTATTATAAGATATTGGATATAGTTCCTTATGCCATATAGTAAGTCTTCATTGTTTATCTATTTTATGTATGTAGTGTATATCTGTTAATTCCAAACTCCTAATTTATCCCTCCCTCTGCACCTCATTTCCCCTTCGGAAATCCTAGTTTGTTTTCTGTGTCTGTGAGTCTATTTCTGTTTTGTAAATAAGTTCATTTGCATCATATTTTAGTTTCCATATATAAGTGATATCATATATTTGTCTTTCTCTGACTTATTTCACTCAGTATGATAATCAGTAGATCCATCCATGTTGCTGCAAATGGCATTATTTCATTCTGTTTAATGACTGACTAGTATTCCACTGGAGAAGGAAATGGCAACCCACTCCAGTATTCTTGCCTGGAGAATCCCAGGGATGGAGGAGCCTGGTGGGCTGCCGTCTATGGGGTCGCACAGAGTTGGACACGACTGATGCGACTTAGCAGCAGCAGCAGCAGTATTCCATTGTATATATGTATCACATCTTTCTCCATTCCTCCATCAGTGAACATGTAGGTTGCTTCCATATCTTGTCTATTGTAAACAGTGCTGCAATGAACATTGAGGTGGATGTACCCTTTCAAACCATGTTTTTCTTCCAGATATATGCTCAGGAATGGGATTGTTGGATCATATGGTAACTGTTTTTAGTTTTTTAATAAACTTCCATACTGTTTCCCATTGGAGAAGGCAATGGCACCCCACTCCAGTACTCTTGTCTGGAAAATCCCATGGACGGAGGAGCCTGGTGGGCTGCAGTTCATGGGGTCGCTAGAAGTCAGACACGACTGAGCGACTTCACTTTCACTTTTCACTTTCATGCGTTGGAGAAGGAAATGGCAACCCACTACGGTGTTTGTGCCTGGAGAATCCCAGGGACGGGGGAGCCAGGTGAGCTGCTGTCTCTGGGGTCGCACAGGGTCAGACAAGACTGAAGCGATTTAGTAGCAGCAGCAGCAGCATACTGTTTCCCATAGTGGCTGCACCAATTTACATTCCCACCAACAGTGTGGGAGGGTTCCCTTTTCTCCACACCCTCTCCAGCATTTATTATTTGTAGACTTTTTGATGATGGCTGTTCTGACTGGTGTGAGGCAATACTTCATTATAGTTTTGATTTTCATTTCTCTAATTAGTGATGCTAAGTATCTTTTCATGTCTTGATCATTTTGATGTCTTCTTGGAGACATGTCTATCTAGGAGTTTTGCCCATTTTTGTTTGGGGTTTTATATATATATATATATATATATATATATATATATTGAACTGTATG
>NW_011494675.1:170936-173046 GCF_000754665.1 Bison bison bison | reverse complement strand
TTTATCATTTCCTTTGCTGTGCAAAAGCTTTTAAGTTTAATTATGTTCCATTTGTTTATTTTTGCTTTACTGTAAGAGATAGATCCAAAAAAAATCTCTGCGATTTATGTCAGGGTATATTACCTATGTTTTCCTCTAGGAGTTTTATAGTCTCCAGCCTTACATTTAGATCTTTAATCCATTTAAGTTTATTTTTGCATATGGTGTTAGAGAGTGTTCTAATTTTATTTTTCACATGTAGCTGTCCAGTTTTCCCAGCCCCTTATTGAAGTTCAAACTTTCTTTTCTCCATTGTATTCGCTTGCCTCCTTTGTCATAGATTAATTGACCAGAAGTGTGTAGGTTTATTTCTGGGCTCTCTATCCTGCTGCATTGATCTATGTGTCTGTTTTTGTGTGAGAGGCTTCTCGTTTCTTAATTCTCTTGACCGTCTCCTGAAAGTCAAGGGCTTCTTGTTACATTCCCTCACTTCATTCTTTTGGCATCTCACTTCCTTCTGGTCCTTTCTGGTGAACCCTCTGCATATCTCCTAACCTTCCCACATTTCTCTTTAACTTCATTGCTTAAACTTCTTTTGCCTTGTTCTCAGCTGAGAGTCACATGAAAATCATCTGTGGGTCCTGGTGGTTCCATGACAGATTGAACATATGACTCAGTACATGCACTTCTGGGCATCTGCCTACTTCTACACTTTGTGTTCCAAGTGGCATTATTTATAGTATGGATTGGGAAGATCCTTTGGAGAAGGGAATGACAACCTACTCCAGTATTCTTGCCTGGAGTATTTGATGGACAGAAGAACCTGGCAGGCTACAGCCCCTGGGGTCGCAAAGAGTCAGATACCACTGAGCAACTAACACACACACACACACACACACACAGAATAGAAACAACCCAAAAGCATAAAGTGATGACTAGACCAACAAAAGATAGTCTGTCTATACAGAGGATAGTGTTCAGGCTCAAAAAAAAGGAGTACATGGAATGAAGCACTGACATGTACAGTGTGAATGAACCTTGAAAGCATTATGCCCACAGGAAAAAACAGCCATAAATGTTATATGATTCTATAATACTTGAAATGACCAGAACAGGCACATCTATAGAGAAAGAGAATGTGTAAGTGTTGTCTAGTCCTAGAGGCTGGGCTACATGAAGAATGACTGCTCAAGGAACCCAAGCTTCTTTTTGGGGTGGTAAGATGTTCTAAAATTGATTGTGGAGATAGTTGCACAACTCTTTGAATGTATTGAACCATTGAATTGTACACATTAAAGGAATTACATGTGAACTGCATCGTATGTAAATTATATCTCAAGGGTTATTACAGGAAAGGAAAGAATCCTGTGGAGTTTTTAAAAATTGTGCCAGCAAAGACAGAAATATAGATCAATGGAATAAAATAGAAAGCCCAGAGATAAATCCACACACATATGGACACCTTATCTTTGACAAAGGAGGCAAGAATATACAATGGATTAAAGACAATCTCTTTAACAAGTGGTGCTGGGAAATCTGGTCAACCACTTGTAAAAGAATGAAACTAGACCACTTTCTAACACCATACACAAAAATAAACTCAAAATGGATTAAAGATCTAAACGTAAGACCAGAAACTATAAAACTCCTAGAGGAAAACGTAGGCAAAACACTCTCTGACATACATCACAACAGGATCCTGTATGACCCACCTCCCAGAATATTGGAAATAAAATCAAAAATAAACAAATGGGACCTAATTAACCTTAAAAGCTTCTGCACATCAAAGGAAACTATTAGCAAGGTGAAAAGACAGCCTTCAGAATGGGAGAAAATAATAGCAAATGAAGCAACTGACAAACAACTAATCTCAAAAATATACAAGCAACTCCTACAGCTCAACTCCAGAAAAATAAACGACCCAATCAAAAAATGGGCCAAAGAACTAAATAGACATTTCTCCAAAGAAGACATACAGATGGCTAACAAACACATGAAAAGATGCTCAACATCACTCATTATCAGAGAAATGCAAATCAAAACCACTATGAGGTACCATTTCACACCAGTCAGAATGGCTGTGATCCAAAAGTCTACAAATAATAAATGCTGGAGAGGGTGTGGAGATAAG
>NW_011494675.1:170391-170836 GCF_000754665.1 Bison bison bison | reverse complement strand
CACAGAGCTAGAACAAATAATTTCACAATTTGTATGGAAATACAAAAAACCTCGAATAGCCAAAGCGATCTTGAGAAAGAAGAATGGAACTGGAGGAATCAACCTACCTGACTTCAGGCTCTACTACAAAGCCACAGTTATCAAGACAGTATGGTACTGGCACAAAGACAGAAATATAGATCAATGGAATAAAATAGAAAGCCCAGAGATAAATCCACACACATATGGACACCTTATCTTTGACAAAGGAGGCAAGAATATACAATGGATTAAAGACAATCTCTTTAACAAGTGGTGCTGGGAAATCTGGTCAACCACTTGTAAAAGAATGAAACTAGGCCACTTTCTAACACCATTCACAAAAATAAACTCAAAATAGGATTAAAGAATCTAAATGTAAGACCAGAAACTAATAAAACTACCTAGAGGAGAACATAGGCAAAAC
>NW_011494675.1:155576-170269 GCF_000754665.1 Bison bison bison | reverse complement strand
AAATCAAAAATAAACAAATGGGACCTAATTAACCTTAAAAGCTTCTGCACATCAAAGGAAACTATTAGCAAGGTGAAAAGACAGCCTTCAGAATGGGAGAAAATAATAGCAAATGAAGCAACTGACAAACAACTAATCTCAAAAATATACAAGCAACTCCTACAGCTCAACTCCAGAAAAATAAACGACCCAATGAAAAAATGGGCCAAAGAACTAAATAGACATTTCTCCAAAGAAGACATACAGATGGCTAACAAACACATGAAAAGATGCTCAACATCACTCATTATCAGAGAAATGCAAATCAAAACCACTATGAGGTACCATTTCACACCAGTCAGAATGGCTGTGATCCAAAAGTCTACAAATAATAAATGCTGGAGAGGGTGTGGAGATAAGGGAACCCTCTCTTACTGTTGGTGGTAATGTAAACTAGTACAGCCACTATGGAGAACAGTGTGGAGATTCCTTAAAAAACTGGAAATAGAACTGCCTTATGATCCAGCAATCCCACTGCTGGGCATACACACTGAGGAAACCAGAAGGGAAAGAGACACGTATACCCCAATGTTCATCGCAGCACTGTTTATAATAGCCAGGACATGGAAGCAACCTAGATGTCCATCAGCAGATGAACGGATAAGAAAGCTGTGGTACATATACACAATGGAGTATTACTCAGCCATTAAAAAGAATACATTTGAATCAGTTCTAATGAGGTGGATGAAACTGGAGCCTATTATACAGAGTGAAGTAAGCCAGAAGGGAAAACATAAATACAGTATACTAATGCATATATATGGAATTTAGAAAGATGGTAACAATAACCCGGTGTACGAGACAGCAAAAGAGACACTGATGTATAGAACAGTCTTATGGACTCTGTGGGAGAGGGAGAGGGTGGGAAGATTTGGGAGAATGACATTGAAACATGTAAAATATCATGTAAGAAACGAGTTGCCAGTCCAGGTTCGATGCACGATACTGGATGCTTGGGGCTGGTGCACTGGGACGACCCAGAGGGATGGTATGGGGAGGGAGGAGGGAGGAGGGTTCAGGATGGGGAACACATGTATACCTGTGGCGGATTCATTTTGATATTTGGCAAAACTAATACAATTATGTAAAGTTTAAAAATAAAATTAAAAAATAAATAAATAAAAATTGTGCCAGGGCCTAACTCACTTCCTCTCCCACATGCTGAATACTCCACCCATTTTGAGCTGCAGAAATAATTCTCAAGGGCAGTCACTGCCTATCACAGAGACCTGCCTCAGCCTCTGTCTCCTTGTACCATCTCTGGTGGGAGTACTCATTCCAGCCATGTCCCAGGGTTGTTACACAGTTGGAGTAGGTGCCTGGACACTGGCTGTTACCCAGACATGCAGGTGTGTAGGCAGATCTGAGGTTGGGAGCAGCAGCCTTGTCTTTGCACCTGACTTCTGCCAGTGGCATTAGTCATCTGGGGCTTCCAGAACTGGATGACTAAGACACACAAACTTAGTTATTCAGTTCTGGAGACTGGACATCTGAGATTAGTGGGGGCAAGGATGACTTTCCTGAGGCCTCTCCCTTGGGATGTAGGTGGCTGCCCTCCCACTGTGTTCTCATGTGGCCTTGGCTCTGTGTAAGTGCATCCCTGGTGTCTCTTCATGTATCAGATCAACAATGCCATTTGTTTTTACCTTGATTACTTCACCAAAGGTACTGTCTCCAAGGACAGTCATGTTGGGATTAGGACTTCAAGTTCATCAGTGGCCTCCAAGTCATCAAACTTTGGCTCCTCTATATAGGTGTCTTCACTTCCTGGCAGTGACCACTGATGGCTGTTTCCTGATTCTACTCCTGCCTGTCTGCATCAGCATTTCCATTCCCTTTTAGTCAATTTTTCCTATTTTTGTTTATTCACTTTATGAAGTACTTTTTTTTTTTTACATTTTATTTGAAAAGAATAGGCAATTCCTAACGTAATTTGAATAAATGAAATTAGAAAATTTTTTGTGATTGGATAACCTGACAATGACTTTCTTATTTTAGTGAAAATTCAAAAATTTAATAAAGCCAAGCCACAGCCTGATGTACTTGAGGAAGAAAAAATCTATGCTTACTCCAACAATATTACCTCGGAGACTGGATTCAGGTATGTGCAGAGTGAAGGAGTAGAGAAAGAGAATTAAGTTTTTTCATCTAAAAATCTAGAGACCATGCTGATGCTTGGAGTTTAGGACTCTGCATGTGTTAGAATATGTTTACAACTGTGTTTGATTTGTTTCTTTCCTCTCAGCTGTGGTGAAACTACATCTAAAGAAAGAATCTCATTTGAGGATATTGCTTTGGCTTATGATGTCTAAGAAAAATAACAAATGTAATATGTTTTACTGAAAAGTAGTAGGGCTCCGTTAGCAAAGAGACTGTTGGTGAACATGTGTAACCATGGCCACCTTGGTTCTATGCAGGCCTCTCTCGAGCCTGGAGGAACTTGTGGAGAAGCAGGGAGACATCATAGTGTACTTGAAGCGGCACAACGCACTCCTCAGTCAGCGGCTGCTGGCCTTCTCGTCCTCTGACCTCGGCTCACAGCCAAGTGGGATTTGACAGCAATTCCAGAGGAACCAGAGTCACTTAAGACTGATCAACTCCCTGACAAGGTGTCACAGGAGATTGCAGCTTTGCCAAGTAACATTCTACAGTTTCTGTTGGAAACCTGAATCTGATTCTCACCTGTGTGACTGTTTAATAAGTAGGACTCATGGATCATTTGAAAGGCACTTTGAAGAGCCTTGATAACTCATGGAAAATATATCTTTTGCACATTTTGAAATTATTTAACCACTTGGTTTATCCTAGGTCAAAGTGTAGTTTAAACATCTCCTTGGCCAACACTTCTTCCATACTCTTTGAAACCTGGTGATAATTTGTCTTTTTGTAAAGAAAGTCTGACATGACAACCTACTTAAAATGGGGTTTTGATCAAATGAGTTTTTCCCACTTTTATACAGGTGAGAGAAGTCATCATTTCTTATGGTTACTGGTTTTTTCCATGGAGCCTATGTATTTTATATGCTTCTGTGGTATTGGATATCCTTGGCCCTTATAGTTTTTATAAAGAATTTTCCACTAGGTTATTTACCTTCCAAACCTTACAGTTTTCCTTCCTCCAGAAGTAAGATTTGAAGTTTACTTGGACCGGTGTTAGGCCAAGCACTGCTGCGTGTGGCAGCAGCAGGGCCTGCGATTGGCAGCAGCTGAAATGGAGAAGACTTTAGGCTTTCTCTTTCTTTACTTTGACCCTTCTTCGAGAGATTGCTGTTTCAATACTGACCAATTGTCATTGAATCAATAAGTTCACTGATTTAAAAGGAGTCTTCTGTGGCTTTAAGTTTGTCTGAAAGAAAAAAAGAACTTTTTTTTAGTCTTGGATTATACTTAAAAATTATGATGGGAAAAAATGTATCAACTGTTTATATACAGATATTAAACATATCTAATTCTTCAGATAAAATGAAGCATTTTTATGTGTAAATGGCATTTTTTTTGCTCCATTTTTCCTACTTTGCCTTTTTCATTTGTCAGTTTGCTTTTGGCACCTTTCCATGCTGCCTCAGCAAACCTCTTGGTTGAATGGTTAACATGAGAGAGGAGATATTTGTCATTAGTATGCTGCTAAAAATCTTTTTTGTATTTAGCTGAATAATGAATATTTGATTTAAAAATCTTTGAGCTAATACATAACTGTTTGACAAGGAATGTCTTCGGTGGATCATACCGTACTTATGAAACGGCAAATGTCTGTTTCCTTCAGATACAGCGCTTTCAGAGCACTCTCAGGATTTTCTGCTGAGGACAGGTGATTGATTGCTTGTCACCTGCAGTCAACCCCATTGAGTCCCCCAAAATGACAGCATTCACAAACTAAAGCCAAAATTGTATTTTTAAAGTTAAAATTGTATCCAGGTTTCCTGATTTTCTCTTCTTCCCTTTTTCTCTTTTTCCCTTCCTTTTAGTATGTCTCAAAGCCATTGCGTTCTGTGGAAATTTGTCTCTGTGCCCTGGAGAGCTTTTGCCTTTAGCTGTTTTCCTTAAGGAAAGCACTGATGGTAGGTGATTAATGCTCATTTATTTTTAAAATTCAATTTGTATCTGTCATCAGTTTCTAAGGTTATGAGATGAACTTTGGTTTACAGAGAAAAGTATAGTTTAAAAGTTAGAACTCAAGTTCTGATGGGATATCTGTATAATCACCAACATGCTTTTCTAAACAGAATGCTGAACATTTCAAACAATAAAAGAAATTTTAAAAAGAATGAACAAAACAGTTTAAATATTAATCATTCTATGCACCAGGGACACTGTGCTAGCACCATGGATACAAAAATTAGTGAGACAGTCCTAGTTTAAAACTTACACTCTAAGAAGAGGACTAGGATTTCCAGGTTCTGTGCTATGTGAGATGATGGCAGAAACCCCAAGATACCATAGGGGCTCCAAGTCAGAGGGTTCTCTGGCAGGGAGTGGGGAGGACAAAGCTTTAGGAATTCCAGGGAAATTCATGAGCAAACAAGAAGTACGACAGCTACTGATGACCATACATGCTGTGTATAACTTGAGCCCAAAGTGTGAGGCAGGACTGGGAGGAGGAATAACCGAGATTCTGGCGATCCTGACCCTGTAGGCCAAGGGGCCTGCACTGGAATGGGTCCCACTGAAGAGTTCTAAGCAAGGAAGTGGCACTTGGTTTTAGTTTCAGGAGGATCAGACTGTCAGGGTGGAATGGGAAAATGGGTGGCAGAGTACATGGTGCTGAATGAACAAAGGCAGGTGGAGTAACATTTTTTTTTTTTTTAATTTTATTTTATTTTTAAACTTTACATAATTGTATTAGTTTTGCCAAATATCAAAATGAATCCGCCACAGGCATACATGTGTTCCGCATCCTGAACCCTCCTCCCTCCTCCCTCCCCACACCATCCCTCTGGGTCGTCCCAGTGCTCCAGCCCCAAGCATCCAGCATCGCGCATCGAACCTGGACTGGCAACTCGTTTCTTACATGATATTCTACATGTTTCAATGTCATTCTCCCAAATCTTCCCACCCTCTCCCTCTCCCACAGAGTCCATAAGACTGTTCTATACATCAGTGTCTCCTCTGCTGTCCCGCACACCAGGTTATTGTTACCATCTCTCTAAATTCCATATACATGCGTTAGTAACATTTTATCATGCGTGTGTATGTTTATATCTGTGATGTATTTCTATATTGTTAATTTGAAAATTGTATTTCAGATGACAGTAGCATCATGACTTACTGCATTTCTTTGAATATTAATGAGGCTGACTTTTTTTTTTCATTCTTTGTCCTTTTACAAATCTTTTGTGATGTACATGTATAAGTCTTTTGCTTATTATTCTCCTAGGATATTCTTTTTCATAACAAACACGATCTTCCTTTCTATATCAGGATAGTCTTCAGTTTATATTTGTTGGGAATATTTTCTACTTTGTTTGGGGTACTTTTGCCATGTACTCTTCAACTACAGGCTGGATTCTGTCCCTGCAGCCTTGGTGGGACTGACACAAATAGACCCCTAAAGTATATTGGGTGAAAGCTAGGAGTATCTTGAGGGAATTTTAATATACTCAGACTTGGGAATTCCCTGGAGGTCCAATGATTAGGGCTCTGTGCTTTCACTACTGAGGGCCCAGGTTTAATCCCTGATCAGGGAATGAAGATCCCACAAGCTGCACAGCAAGGCCAAATATATATGTATACACACACACAGAGGCTTCTGCTGGAGGCCTTTGTCTTCATCCAGAGATTCAAACAGAGGTCTTATATGAATTGAGTTAATTCTTTTTCCTTTATTCTCTAAGACAGGGTTCTCCATCCTTGGTGCTATGGACATTTTAAGTTGTATAATCTTTGTTTCAGGGACTGTTTTGTGCACATAGGATGTTTAGCAGTATGACTACTGGGATGCCTGTAGCAACCTCTAGTTGTGACAACCAAAAATGTCTCCATGTAACAGCAGGATGAGCACAGCCCTTAGCAGGCAGCCATTGCTGTGCCTTATTATTCCATACCCTGTTACAAGGCAACAGATCTCGCTCAGCTGTTGGTTGCTACCTCAGTAGGCCCTGCCCACAAGCAAGCATCAATGAGGGGCTGTTAGTTGCCCTGCCCAGCTACTGGTCAGCACCACAGTGGGCCCTGTCCACAAGGAACTGTCAATAAGGGACCTTAGGGAAGTGATTCAGCCAGGGTCAGTGGTGTGGTGGTCATAAGGTGGAGAGTGAGGTAAGAGGCAGATTCAGGCCTTTTCCTGGAGGCCCTCCAGCTTACTCAGCCTTGGGCCAATGGGTGAGCTGGCGGGCCCAGGGACCAGGCTGGACACTCTGTCCTGCAGGGCTCCAGAGCCCTCACTCAGCCCCTCCACGCCAAGGCCCAGGCCTTGAGGCAGCAGTGAACCCGTCTGTGACCTAATAGCAGTGTCTGTTTGTCTGGGTCACAGTCTGTGAGACCTGGTCTCACCTACTTGGGCAGCCTGAGGAGACTGAGGGCCAGTTGGGTTGGATGCCCGGCTCCCTCAGGGGTGACAGGTGGGCAGAGTGTGGGGAACCTGGCCCTGAGGAGCTGTAGCTGAGCTTTGCCTCCTCTTAGCCAGGACTGGGACCTGGAGGGTGAAAGTTGTACCTTGGGACTTTGCCCTTTCTTGTCAGGACAGAGTAACATTGTTCTGTTAATAATAAACGAATAACATTCATTTGGTAGAGATAAACAGGAAAATCGTTACCGAACCATGACCTGACCACAAAGATTCTGACACCAAGAAGTTTGCAACAACTCACCACAACATTCCCTCACCTTTTGTTTTTAAAGGGGCTTTCTAAAAGTTTTCAGTAATTTTGGGATTCTTAGGACATGAGCCACCAATTTCCCTGTATGAATGTGTGATAAACCTTTCTGTGTTCCAAACTCTAATGTTTTAGTATTGATGGGTCTTACTGTGTATTGGGCACACGGACTTGTGATTCTGTAATGTCTGTACACAGGCATTTCATTTCATTTCATACTTACATTCTGTGGGAGCTAATGCGCACCAGGATGTGTTGTAGGTGTTCGCAACAGGGGTCGGTCAGACAGAGATGGTTTCTGTTGTCATGGAACCTACATTCTGGGGTGGGGTTGGGAGGAGTAAGATAGAGGGAGGGTAAAAGTGAATGCATAGACAAACAAGCCAGTATCTGGTTTGAGGAATACAATTCTTTTTCTGTAAATCAGGCCTCATGGAGATTTTAATGTTAGTATGACTTATGGAAAGAATTTAGCTTCAGTATCCTATAAACATTCAGAAAACTGAATGGCAGAGAAAATGAACTTTATGTCTGCTTCATACTTTTTACAGAAGACACCAGTATTTAGTGGTCTTACAGCCTGATCTGAAATGCTCTTGTGAGCCTTGAATACAAAACTCCCATCTGGCAGCCTCTTGAATTCTTGAGGAAACAAACCTCAAATATACGACAACCACAAATCACAAAAATCTCAAGACATTTCCTAGGTTTCCTAAAGAAGACTATAGTAAACATGTCTCTAAATTGTCCCTTCCCATTCTTTCTGTTCTGACCCAGCTTTTTTACCCAGCTACTCTACTGGAACTTCTTATCAAGACAAAAGGTAGGATATCTCTTACCTGGGACTGAGTATACCTCCTCGGCCTGCCTGCCGTGGTCCTCTCAGTTCCCCACTCTCTCCTCACTTGATTTTCTTTACTCTGGCTTCCAGGACACTGCAACCTCCTAATTTTCCTTTTCACTGGTCTCCTGTCCTATCTCCTTTGCAGGCTACTTTTCTTGATGTTAGTGTCTCCTGGTCCTCTTTCGTCTCCATCAGTTCTTGTTCTTGCTGACTTCATGGCTATAGCAAAGTGTACAAGCTGGCCACTTCCAGATGTGTCCTCCCTGACCTCCAGATGCATATACCCAGCTGTTCCTCTAGATCCTGACTGCAATGCCTGAAAGGCATTTTGCAAAACTAAGCCTTCCAACACAGCCTTCTTTATCTCCACCAGGGTAGCTCCTCTTCCTCTCACATGCACACAGAATCTATCAGCAAACCTTGCTGGCTTTTCCTTTAAAATAGAGCCAGAATCCATCACCTTCACATGGATTGTTGAAATAGTCTCTTTACATGGTGTTTCAGCTTCTAACCAATGCTGTTCCCCCACCCCAAACATCAACGTTTAGTGTAAGAGCCAAAGAGGTCATGCTAAAGTACACATATACCATGCAACTCTGATGTTTCCCTGCTGCTTAGTTGCTTCATTCCTGTCTGACTTTTTGTGACCCTATCGACTGTAGCCTGCAAGGCTCCTCTGTCCAGGGGATTCTCCAGGCAAGAATACTAGAGTGGGTTGCCATGCCCTTCTCCAGGGGATCTTCCTGACCCACAGATCCAACCCAGGTATCCTGCATTGCAGGCCGATTCTTTACTGCTGAACCACCAGGAGAGTCCTAAATGTTCAATAAAAATCCAAGTCCCTGGCAGTGATATCCAGGGCTCTAGAAAATCAGCTCCCACCCACCTCAGCTTTTCCTTCACTTTCTCTGCTCTGGTCATGTTGTTTCTGGACTGTGAGACACATCCCCAACTAAGGACTTTGCACCCCAGTTCCCTCTGTCTGGAAAGATCAACTCCTATGGAACTTTACCTCCTTCAAGTCTGTGTTCACATGTCTCTTGTTTATTGAGGCCTCCCGCTCACACTCAGCCCATCTCCCTTATGTTGTAGGGGTTCCGAATATATGTCTCCTCGAAATTGTCAGTTTGGCATGTTGGTTATTTTAAACTAAAGTTATTGAGAAACAACCACTTACAAAAAAGTAAACTCTTGGGACTGACCAGGTGGTCAGTTGAGTAGTTTATACTCTGCCTTCCACTACAGGGGGCATGGGTTTGAACCCTGGTTGGGGAACTAAGATCCCACATGCCGCATGGCCCAGCAAAAAAAGAACCCCTGCAGAAAAGAACCCACAAGAGAACCCACCACTCATAAAAGAGTCACTTAAAAAAAAAAAGAAATAAGCTCTTATTCTCCTTTGTCCCTGTGAAAGCAGGAGATAAAACTGCCATGTGAAAGGTACCATCCCCTCAGCAGTGAAAGAGTAGGATCCTGTATGGCCCTCCTGGATTCAAAAGACCCACTGTGTCCCCTGTTTCTTGTTTGTATAGAAAAAAAGGCTTTAGTCTCCTAGGCCTTCCCTGAGTTTCAAAGAGCAGGCACAAGAAGTTACTATTAGTGGAGAGAGGGAATACAGACACGAAAAGCAGTCAAGAAACAATCATCATCATCAGTGTTAGTCACTCAGTCGTGTCCGACTCTGTGACCCATGCATTGTAGCCCAACAGCTTCCTCTGTCCATGGGATTTCCCAGGCAGTACTGGAGAGGGTTGCCATTTCCTTCTCCAGAGGATCTTCCTGACCCAGGGATCAAACCAGGGTCTCCTGCATTGCAGGCAGATTATTGGCTGTTTGAGCCACCAGGGAAGCCCCAAGAAATAATAGTGCATAGATAAAAAGAGTCCTGGTTCCTCCCCAAGTGACATACATAGCAATCTGATGCATATCTTCGAGTTTTTGTTTAGGAACTAAGACCGCACCCACATGTAGAATGATAACTACAAGCTAAGGATGAGTATGTAGCCCAAGGCTGGTTGGAACCAGAAGGCTGATAATTAAGAGTCTTGAAACCACCTGGTTACCTGACTACTAAACAATCAGAAGAAAGCCATGTACCCTGCAACCCTCATCCCAATTGTTACCTTTAAACACCCTTCCCTGAAAGTCATCCGGAGGTCTTTTGAGCATGAGCTGCCCATTCTTCTTACTTGGACCTGAAATAAATGCTATACTTTCTTCACTACAACCTGGTGTCATTAGATTGGCTTTGCAGCATGGTGGGCAAGCAAACCCAGGATTGATCTGGTAACACCAGGAGAGCAGAAGTCATATTTATCACCAGATGGAATTTAGACCCAAGAAGGCTCTAAATAAACAAACCTTGTTTAGGGGAAGAAAAAATAATTTTCCCTCTGCCCTATTAGGTTCTTTCCTGGGAACCCACTGTAATAAAAGATAGTAAACAGGAGACCAAAATAACCCAAACTTTATCAGCATGTATACCTTCTGTGTACATGGGAGATACTCAGGAATACTGAATAATATCCCAAAACAGCCCAAGAGTGACACAGAGTGAAAGTCACTCAGTCATGTCCGACTCTTTGCAACCCCATGGACTCCATGAAATTCTCCAGGCCAGAATACTGGCGTGGGTAGCCTCTCCCTTCTCCAGGGGATCTTCCCAATCCAGAGATCGAACCCAGGTCTCCACATGCAGACAGATGCTTTACCAGCTGAGCCACAAGGGAAGCCCCAAGCCACCACCTTAAATACCTCTAGCAAAGGACCAAAGAACATGTTGAAGGGTGAGGTAGCCAGTTATTGGAGGCTACAGGAAAGGCACAGTTAATGAGAGTATGATTGTTATGTAGATTTAGGTCTTTGCGTTCTCCATTGGTCAGATTATAAGATGTAGAACTATCTGCTTCATCCTGGCACAGAGACGGAGATACCCTTACAAATAGAGATTTTATTTATAAATGTAAATGTTTCTTTAAAAAGAGTAGCTAACTGCTTGGTCACTTCTTTACAAGTCATGTTTTTATGGGGCTCCCATGTGTACAAAATTAAATTTTTTTCTCCTGTTCATCTAATGGCTTTATAGCCATTATATTATTAAACCAGTCAAAGAAACAAAGAGGGAAGGAGAGAAGATTTTTCTTCCCCTACATCTTGTTTGTTTTTCTCCCATTGCACTTCCCACCTTCCATATTATGTAATTTACTTGCTTATTTTTCTCTCCCCTGACTGGAATGTAACATATTAATTTAACATGTAACAAAGATTTAAAAGTAAAAAAAAAAAAAAAACAACAACCATTTTGCTACATTATTCACAAATGCACAAAGACATGTAAAATCATGGCAGTAATGGTTATAAGAGTGAAAAATTTCACAATACACTGAAATAGTTTCAGGGGATTAAGTATATATACACACATAATGTTATATATGTATATATATATACACACATATACATATATATATATGTACACATATACACTGATATAGAAGATGTCTGGTGCCATATATAAAATTTAGAATATGTGGGGAAAATATTTACAATGTAAGAGTCAAATATGCTCATTTAACATTTTCATTTTGAAAAGAATGCAACAGAAAACAGACAAGGGTAGTAGAAAACATCAGATGTTCCCATTAACATTAGAATTAAGACAAAAATGTCCACACATTATCATTCTGGAGGTTCCAGCAAAATATTCAGATGAAAAAAAGTATATGGGTCTTTATAGATGGAAAAAATAATGAAAATTACCATTACTTCCAGATTATATGATTCAGTTCAGTTCAGTTGCTCAGTCGTGTCTGACTCTTTGCGACCGCATCAACTGCAGCATGCCAGTCTTTCCTGTCCATCACAAACTCCTGGATCTTGCTCAAATTCATGTCCATTGAGTAGGTGATGCCATCCAACCACCTCATCCTCCGTTGTCCCCTTTTCTTCTGCCTTCAATCTTTCGAAGTGTCACAGTCTTTTCCAATGAGTCAGTTCCTCACATCAGATGGCCAAAGTATTGGAGTTTCAGCTTCAGCATCAGTTCTTCCAATGAATATTCAGGACTGATTTCCTTTAGGATGGACTGGTTTTATCTCCTTGTAGTCCAAGGGACTCTCAAGAGCCTTCTCAAACACCACAGTTCAAAAGCATCAATTCTTTGGTGCTCAGTTTTATTTATGGTTCAATTCTCACATCCATGCATGACTACTGGAAAAACCATAGCTTTGACTAGATGGATCTTCATTAGCAAAGTAATGTCTCTGCTTCTTAATATGCTGTCTAGGTTGGTCATAGCTTTTCTTCCAAGGAGCAAGCATCTTTTGCTTGTATGGCTGCAGTCACCATCTGCAGTGATTTTGGAGCCCCCCCAAATAAAGTCTCTCACTGTTTCCACTGTTTCCCTATCTATTTGCCATGAAATGATGGGACTGGACACCATGATCTTAGTTTTTTGAATGTTGAGTTTTAATTTTTTCACTCTCCTCTTTCATCTTCATCAAGAGGCTCTTTAGTTCCTCTTCACTTTCTACCATAAGGGTGGTGTCATCTGCATATCTAAGGTTGTTGATATTTCTCCCTGCAGTCTTGAATCTAGCTTGCACTTCATCCAGTCTGGCATTTTGCATGATGTACTCTGAATGTAAGTTAAATAAGCAAGATTGCCGGGGTCCAGCCCTGGCTGATCCAGGGAATTTGAAGCAGGGACGGCGTTGGTGAGGATCGGGATACAATAGCTTCAATTAGGTATTAATTAGAGATGTAAAAAGTAATAGAATGAGGATAGCTCAGTAGGAAAATTCAGTGGAGAAAAGAGGCTGAGTAGCTTGGTTTATGCGGGAGACCAATAAAACTTCAAGACAAGAAGCTTGCACCACTTACATAGGCCGCAGGCGTCCTTCCGTTCTTCCAAAGGAGAGGAGACACTGAGGCCTCCCCGGTCGGATCTTAGAAGCCCAGGCATAAGTAGTAAGCATGGTGGGTTCCACGCTCCAGATGGAGACTCAGCCAGAGTGACAGAGAGAGAGCAACATGGGGAGACCAGTCTTTTGAGAAACTGATCCCAATTCTTTATTTTCCATGATCTACTTTTATACACTGAGATGTTATACAAAAGTCACGTGGGGTCAGCAGTCCTGACTTTTATCAAAGTCAGGTGCTTCATACAAATGTATACAGAGGTCTTAGGGGTGTTACATCATCTTCTGGCCAGGGGGCCTGCTGACAATTTATGACCCTCTCCTTGTGACAGCAGTCAGTCAACCAGGACACTTATTTCTCCAGGGGTGATTATTCTTAAAACAGATGCCACCTAAATAAAGTTACATTCCTATAGGGTGAGGGTGTAGTGGGTTTTCGTTAAGGAAAAAATTTACTTAGCCTAAGATCTAACATGATTAATATCAAAGGTTAATACTTATTTCTTCTATATATTCATTAATGTGTGTAAGGGCAGGGGATGTGGAGACTTAGCAACAAACATTGGCTCAACAAATGAAAAACCCTTCACCAATACAATTTCTAATCAGCCCATCATACTTATACTAATAGTTTTCTAACTTTTCTAAGGAACCTGTTTTTAGAAGGTTTAAAGCATCTTGTGCCTCTCATGGTTGGGAGGCTGTGAGCAATCACATGTGGCTGGACAAGCCTGTCAGGCAGGCTAGAGAACCTTCAGAGGAATTTGTAGGTTAAAACACTGTTGTCACGCCCAGGAGTTTTTATTAACTGGAGCTCTAGGTTAACTCCTTCTCTGAAAGAGGTGGTGGGGGACAGCCCCCCATAAAGTCAGAGGTGTAGGTGGGAACACAAAGTAGTAAAGCAGGCAGGCTCTGGTTATGGGGGTAGATGCTCGAGGATTTCCAGGGGGACCCCTGAGGCTTGATCCCGCCTTTGCGTATGTCGAGCCTCCTTCCTCATGACCTTTGCCACGGGCCGAGTGCCTCACTCTGGCCCCCAACACAAGATGACAATATACAGTGCTGATGTACTCCTTTCCCAAATTGGAACCAGTCCATTGTTCCATGTCCAGTTCTAACTGTTGCTTCTTGACCAGCATATAGATTTCTCAGGAGGCAGGTTAGGTGGTCTTGTATTCCCATCTCTTTACGAATTTTCCACAGTTTGTTGTGATCCACACAGTCAAAGGCTTTGGCCTAGTCAATGAAGCAGAAGTAGATGGTTTTCTGGAACTCTCTTGCTTTTTCTATGATCCAGTGGATGTTGGCAATTTGATCTCTGGTTCCACTGTCTTTTCTTAATCCAGCTTGAACATCTGGAAGTTCTTGGTTCACGCACTGTTGAAACCTAACTTGGAGAATTTTGAGCATTACTTTGCTGGCGTTTTAGATGCGTGCAATTGTGCAGTAGTTTGAACATTCTTTGGCATTGCCTTTCTTTGGTTTTGGAGTGAAAACTGACCTTTTTTAGTTCTGTGGCCACTGCTGAGTTTTCCAAATTTGCTGGCATATTGAGTGCTTACTCCTTGGAAGGAAGTTATGACCAACTTGGATAGCATATTCAAAAGCAGAGACATTACTTTGCCAACAAAGTTTCGTCTAGTCAAGGCTATGGTTTTTCCAGTGGTCATGTATGGATGTGAGAGTTGGACTGTGAAGAAGGCTGAGTGCCGAAGAATTGATGCTTTTGAACTGTGGTGTTGGAGAAGACTCTTGAGAGTCCCTTGGACTGCAAGGAGATCCAACCAGTCCATTCTGAAGGAGATCAGCCCTGGGATTTCTTTGGAAGGAATGATGCTAAAGCTGAAACTCCAGTACTTTGGCCACCTCATGCGAAGAGTTAACTCATTGGAAAAGACTCTGATGCTGGGAGGGATTGGGGGCAGGAGGAGAAGGGGACGACAGAGGATGAGATGGCTGGATGGCATCACTGACTCAATGGATGTGAGTCTCAGTGAACTCTGGGAGTTGGTGATGGACAGGGAGGCCTGGCGTGCTGCGATTCATGTGGTCGCAAAGAGTTGGACACGACTGAGCGACTGA
>NW_011494675.1:148297-155476 GCF_000754665.1 Bison bison bison | reverse complement strand
TATGGATGTGAGAGTTGGACTGTGAAGAAGGCTGAGTGCCGAAGAATTGATGCTTTTGAACTGTGGTGTTGGAGAAGACTCTTGAGAGTCCCTTGGACTGCAAGGAGATCCAACCAGTCCATCCTAAAGGAGATCAGTCCTGAATATTCTTTGGAAGATGATGCTAAGCTGAAACTCCAATACTTTGGCCACCTCATGCGAAGAGTTAACTCATTGGAAAAGACTCTGAATGCTGGGAGGGATTGGGGGCAGGAGGGAAAGGGGACGACAGAGGATGAGATGGCTGGATGGCATCACTGACTCAATGGATGTGAGTCTCAGTGAACTCTGGGAGTTGGTGATGGACAGGGAGGCCTGGCGTGCTGCGATTCATGTGGTCGCAAAGAGTTGGACACGACTGAGCGACTGATCTGATCTTAGTGCAGCAGTTTAACATCATCTTTTAGGATTGAATAATAGGATTGAATACCAGGAAAACTCCAAAAATCCTACTAGAAAAACTGTTATTAAAAAATATAGATAAAAATAAATTAAGGAAGGACATTTTCACAGGACCATAATAGGTACTTGGTTCATGCATCTTGCCTAGTTCACACCCTCTCTTTGAATGGTTGTCTTTTTTTCCCCCATAATAATTTCTAATCAATATTCACTTTGATGAGACAGAAAAGAATTACCATGGCTGGACAACCACAAAAATAATTTTATGATGTTTTTGCCACCTGTGAGTATATAAATATGCTTTTGGAATTCCTGGAAAACAATAGAAATAGGAGCATGCAGTAAGATGGCTGGAAACTTAATACATAAAAATTCATTGCTTTATACAGATAAGTACCAGTTAGAACATATAATTCAAGAACGGGCCTCATCTGTAATAACAATGAAAAAAGATTAAATAATCCAAATCCTTTTGAAGAAAACTTAAGAACATTACTAAAAGTTACAAAAGAAGACTTGAAAAGGCATGGCATGTCCTCAGAGTCTTGACACCATAAACGTGTCTACTTTTGTCCAGGCAATCTATGAGAGGACTAATGCTATAGAAAACTGGACTCATTATTATAATAACAGCAACAGTTAAATATTTTCCATTAACAATCAGATCAAAGAAAGGGAATAGGAAATAAAGAAATAACCCAAAGTGTGTATGGGAATTTAGTATATAAAGAAAAGAAAAGTGAAAGTGAAGTCACTCAGTCGTGTCCGACTCTTTGCGACCCCATGGACTGTAGACTACTAGGCTCCTCTGTCCAAGGGATTTTCCAGGCAATAGTCCTGGAGTGGATTGCCATTTCCTTCTCCAGGGGATCTTCCCAACCCAGGGATCGAACCCGGGTCTCCCTCATTGTAGACAGACGCTTTACTGTCTAAGCCACCAGGGAAGTCCTTTAGTATATAAAAGTGACACTTAAAATCACCACAGAAAAGTTAGCTCAATCACTAAATGATATTAAAACCACTGGGTAAGGCACCAAAGAAAAAGCTTAGGTTATTATCTCTATCTTAAAATTCATAGCTTCTAAATCCAGCTAATTCAAAGATTAATGTTTTAAAATGAAACTATTAAAATATTAGAAATAAACAATGGTTGTATTTTTACAATCATTTCAGAGAGGTGAAGTCTAAGACTTTTAGGATTGGCATAGAAGCCATAAGTGAAAAGCCTGATATATTTAACTGCATAGAAATTAAAATTTCCCCTTGGGAAAAAACTGTTGTAAAGCAATCATGACAAAAGATTTAGGACAAATAAGAAACTGGGTAAAAATTATCTACAATTAAAGTCACAGGCTAAGAATTTGAGTTGTTATTAAGGAGTATATATTTGGCACAGAACATCTGACAGCTCACTGTGAACGAAGCTGGATTTGTGACCTCTGAAGACTTTGCCTTGGGACCAGGAGCCAGTCTTGATCACTCAAGAGCTTTTGTGTAGCAGAGTTTTATTAAAGTATAAAAAGGGACAGAGAAAGCTTCTGACACAGATATCAGAAGGGGGACAGAGGGTGCTTTTATACTTTTATATACTTTTCATATGCATTTTAATTAGTTATTACAATAAATCAAAAAACTGTCTGAAAGGTCTTACTAGACCCACTCCCACAATTTACATTTTAGAATGACAGGATTAGAACTAGCAATAGAAAGATCTTACCAGACCCACTCCCATAATACACACTTTAAGATAACAGGATTAGTTAGAAGGTTCTCAAGAAGGAAAAGCATATCATTAAGCAGGATACATTGTTGTTATATAATCCTTCAGTTCAGTTCAGTCGCTCAGTTGTGTCCATGTCCCACGCTTTGCAACCCCATGAATTGCAGCACGCCAGGCCTCCCTGTCTATCACCAACTCCCAGAGTCGACTCAAACTCATGTCCATCGAGTTGGTGATGCCATCTAGCCGTCTTATCCTCTGTCGTCCCCTTCTCCTCCTGCCCCCAATCCCTCCCAGCATCAGAGTCTTTTCCAATGAGTCAACTCTTCTCATGATGTGGCCAAAGTATAGGAGTTTCAGCTTTGGTATCAGTCCTTCCAATGAACACCCAGAACTGATCTCCTTTAGAATAGACTGGTTGGACCTCCTTGCAGTCCAAGGGACTCTCAAGAGTCTTCTCCAACACCACAGTTCAAAAGCATCAATTCTTTGGCGTTCAGCTATCTTCACAGTCCAACTCTCACATCCATACATGACCACTGGAAAAACCATAGCCTTGACTAGACGGACCTTTGTTGGCAAAGTAATGTCTCTGATTTTGAATATGCTATCCAAGTTGGTCATAACCTTCCTTTCAAGGAGTAAGCGTCTTTTAATTTCATGGCTGCAGTCACCATCTGCAGTGATTTTGGAGCCCAAAAAAATAGTCTGACACTGTTTCCAGTGTTTCTTCATCTATTTCCCATGAAGTGATGGGCCCAGATGCCATGATCTTCATTTTCTGAATGTTGAGCTTTAAGCCAACATTTTCACTCTCTTCTTTCACGTTCATCAAGAGGCTTTTTAGTTCCTCTTCACTTTCTGCCATAAGGGTGACGTTATCTGCATATCTGAGGTTATTGGTATTTCTCCTGGCAATCTTAATTCCAGCTTGTGCTTCTTCCAGTCCAGAGTTTCTCATGATGTACTCTGCATATAAGTTAATATAATATAATATAATATAATATAATATAATCCTTAGTGCAGAGTTTAAGCTGAGTTGTTTTGTTGTGTAATCATCAGCTCTGGGCTTAGAGAAAGAAAAAAAAATGTTTTATGTGACTAAGACTAAGGAATGTAGAAACAGTTTGTCCTTTTCTCCTCTTTGAGAGCCCCAGACCCCTCTTTCCTCCTTGGGGACCCCAGACTTCTTATCAACCTACCTAGAAATTGACCCTCTCACGTCTAAAACCCTTGAAATTTCCTATGTGACAAGACCAATGGGAACATCTTGTTATAATATTTGGTCTGTTGTCATCATTTCTTGAATAGATCCAAAGGTAATTGAAGTGGAAGGATAACAACCCCTTTCAACTGCAGTTGAGCTGATGTTCCAAAGGTGACTCTTGGAAAGACCCTAAGGATTGGGTTTTGATGCTTCAGAAAGCAACCAAGTGATCAGAGGACTGGAACTTACAGTCCCTTCTTTACTAGCCTTCAGGGAGACAGAGAGGATTGTGGTTGACTCAGTCACCAGTCGGAGAAGGCAATGGCACCCCACTCCAGTACTCTTGCCTGGAAAATCCCATGGACAGAGGAGCCTAGTAGGCTCCAGTTCATGGGGTTGCTAAGAGTCGGACATGACTGAGCGACTTCACTTTCACTTTTCACTTTCATGCATTGGAGAAGGAAATGGCAACCCATTCCAGTGTTCTTGCCTGGAGAATCCCAGGGACGGGGGACCCTGATGGGCTGCATCTATGGGGTCGCACAGAGTTGGACATGACCGAATTGACTTAGCAGCAGTAGCAGCAGCAGTCACCAGTGGCCAATGATTTACTCATTTGTGCCTCCATAAAACCTCAAAAGATGGAGCCCAGGTGTTTCTGGGGAGCACATGGAGGTTGGAGGGGGTGCTGTGCCCAGAAATGGGTAGAAGGGAGCTCTGTGCCCCTTTCCACGCATCATGCCTATGCATTCTTTCCATCTGTCTGTTCCCAAGTTATTCCTATTAGAGTAAACTGGAAATGTATTAATAGTAAATAAAGTGTTTTCCTGTGCTCTATGAACTGCTCTAGGAAATTAAAGGAAACTAAAGAGTGTGTTTTGGGAAGCACAAGTGTCAACCTAGACTTGTGATGGTTCCCCAAGTGTGTCGGAATGGGATTGGGGGCAGCAGCTTTGTGCGATTGAAACCCTAAACCTGTGGGAGCTGATGTTATATCTCCAGGTAAGTGGTTTCAGAATCACAAATTGTGGGATTCCCAGCTGACATCGCAGAATTGTTTGATGTGTAAGAGGAGAGAAGACATATGGGGTTGGGGCGGGGTGGATAATTTCCCTTACACAAACTAAGAGCATAATTCTCTAACAGAAAAAGAATGACTGCCACAGAAAGGTGAAAGGTTGTTGCTGAATGAAAAGACGCCAGAATTCTTGGCCTCTGGAGGAGAAGAATTCAATCCGGGGCCAGAGACGAGGCTTGATCGCTCAGAACTTTTGTGTAATAAAGTTATATTAAAATATAAAGGAGATAGAGAAAGCTTCTGACATAGGCATCAGAAGGGGGAGAAAGAGTACCCTTCTGCTAGTCTTCAGCTGAATGTTGTATAGTCACTAGCAGTCTGTTAATGAAAGAAAGGAATGTCTTAAAACTCAGGATGGCACCATCTATAAGATGCATTCTGGGAAAATCTTGGCAGCAGATGATTCATCCCGGGCCATAAAACAATTGACTTGAATCTTGTAGAAGGGCAGATTATCACACAATTAGTTTCGTTTACATAGATTAGGGAAACAATATCTGAGTATAACATACTGGTTTGTCAAGTAGGTTCTGAGCCATTAGGCAGAACCGATTTGAAGACAGAGTTTGGGGTAAATGCATAGTACATTAACACAGCTTAAGACAAACATTTCCATAAGAAAAATGCATAGGTTAACTCAAGGTTTGAGAATAGTTAACTTCAGGTGAAACCAGGTGTCATTATGGCAACACAGTATTTTAAGAGAAACCTCCTTTTAAATTTGTATAGAGAAGGAAAAAATATCGCTAGTTTGTTTCTTCCTGCCGCTTAAGAGAGATTAAAAATGTCTGACACTTGCAGCCTATTTCCTCCATTTGGAGACCCCTGGCCTTCCTGCCTATTATCCTCTTATTACCCCCTTTTCTTTTAAGAGAATATGTTGCCTAGGGAAAAGGGGCATCGTTCTCGTTCCATAACTGCTTCCGAGCTGACAAGGGGCATTGTCCCTAAATTGGTGAGGCAACATATTCTCCTAACCCTTATACGAGGATTTCTGATCCAGGGGCCCCAAATAGTAGTTGGAAGAAGCTGCAGCAGTAGCAGGGGTTTGAGTAACGATTTGTAACTTAAAAGTTTTTATGCAACTAGAAACAAATCCAGTTACACAGTTACAGATGCAGGGAGCAAACAGCAAAAACAAAACAATCAGAATTATTGTAATTAAGATAGTTTTCCACCATGGGGAACTACTTAACGTCTCCCAAAGTGAGGCAATTGAGGCTTCAGGAGTATCCATGACCCCAATCATTTTGTTCATGTGTTTAGTAAAATGAGTAACATTAGTGCTCATATCAGATATATATGTACAGCATTAGGTATGAATAATGGCACAAGTTCCTCCTTGCGCAGCTGTCAGAATATCTAAAGCCAATCTGTTTTGTAAAACCACCTTTTTAATTTATGCTTTTTCAGCATTAAGAGCTGAAATAGCTTTTTGAGACTCTTTGTAATACCTGTTGAGTAAAATTAGTTAAAGCATCTACTTGTAGCATAATATCTGTATTTCCCAAAGAGAGAACAAATACTGCAGCCAAATAATCATACCAGTGAAATATAGAACTTGCCCACCAAGTTTTAAGGTGCGGTAAATTAGCAGGCTTTTCTGGAAGCTCTGAAAATATAAAGCTGTGAGTAAATGCTAGACCCAGGGTGCATCTCCCTATCCAACCAGGGGGAAGCCATGTCCATAGGTAAGAGCTACATATCTAATAAGTACTGTTTGGAGCAAGCCAGTGTGACTGAGATATCCAGTCCCAATTAGTTCCTGGCCAGAAAGGGAGGACCTGAACTGGGGTTGGAAAACACAGGAATGATTACGTTGCATATTTCCTAAGGCAAAAATCCCAATTGTTTTCAATCATGGTAATTAAGTTGTTGGCTAACTTTTGGGGATGTCCCCAGCATATAGGGGCACTAGATATTAGATGTCCTTTTGCGGGAGTTAGCCATATAACCTCATCCCATATTTGATAAACGTCAGGTAAAAAACCATTAGATCTAGACCTATTTGCCTTATGTAGAGCGAAATAGTCATTAAACCGAGACAATATACTGAGAGGGTAACAGGTAGGAAGGCCAGGGGTCTCCAAACAGAGGAAATAGCCTGCAAGTGTCAAGACATTTTTATCCCTCTTAAGCGGCAGGAGGAAACAAACTAGCGATAATTTTTCCTTCTCTATACAAATTTAAAAGGAGGTTTCTCTTAAAATACTGTGTTGCCATAATGACACCTGGTTTTGCCTGAAGTTAACTTCTCAAACTTAGAGATCAGATCAGATCAGATCAGATCAGTTGCTCAGTCATGTCCTACTCTTTGCGACCACATGAATCGCAGCACGCCAGGCCTCCCTGTCCATCACCAACTCCTGGAGTTCACTCAGACTCACGTCCACTGAGTCAGTGATGCCATCCACCCTTCTCATCCTCTGTCGTCCCCTTCTCCTCCTGCCGCCAATCCCTTCCAGCATCAGAGTCTTTTCCAATGAGTCAACTCTTCTCATGAGGTGGCCAAAGTACTGGATTTTCAGCTTTAGCATCATTCCTTCCAAAGAAATCCCAGGGCCGATCTCCTTCAGAATGGACTGGTTGGATCTCCTTGCAGTCCAAGGGACTCTCAAGAGTCTTCTCCAACACCACAGTTCAAAAGCATCAATTCTTTGGCGCTCAGCCTTCTTCACAGTCCAATTCTCACATCCATACATGACCACAGGAAAAACCATAGCCTTGACTAGA
>NW_011494675.1:147471-148197 GCF_000754665.1 Bison bison bison | reverse complement strand
GCTATCTAGGTTGGTCATAACTTTCCTTCCAAGGAGTAAGCATCTTTTAATTTCATGGCTGCAGTCACCAGCTGCAGTGATTTTGGAGCCCAGAAATATAAAGTCTGACACTGTTTCCCCTGTTTCCCCATCTATTTCCCATGAAGTGGTGGGACCAGATGCCATGATCTTCGTTTTCTGAATGTTGAGCTTTAAGCCAACTTTTTCACTCTATACTTTCACTTTCATCAAGAGACTTTTGAGTTCCTCTTCACTTTCTGCCATAAGGGTGGTGTCATCTGCATATCTGAGGTTATTGATATTTCTCCCAGCAATTTTGATTCCAGCTTGTGTTTCTTCCAGTCCAGCATTTCTCATGATGTACTCTGCATAGAAGTTAAATAAACAGGGTGACAATATACAGCCTTGACGAACTCCTTTTCCTATTTGGAACCAGTCTGTTGTTCCATGTCCAGTTCTAACTGTTGCTTCCTGACCTGCATACTAATTTCTCAAGAGGCAAATCAGGTGGTCTGGTATACCCATCTCTTTCAGAATTTTCCACTGTTTATTGTGATCCACACAGTCAAAGGCTTTGGCATAGTCAATAAAGCAGAAATAGATGTTTTTCTGGAACTCTTGCTTTTTCTATGATCCAGCGGATGTTGGCAATTTGATCTCTGGTTCCTCTGCCTTTTCTAAAACCAGCTTGAACATCAGGAAGTTCACGGTTCATATATTGCTGAA
>NW_011494675.1:142925-146799 GCF_000754665.1 Bison bison bison | reverse complement strand
CTGTGTATTCTTCCCATCTCTTCTTAATATCTTCTGCTTCTGTTAGTTAGGTCCATACCATTTCTGTCTGTTATCGAGCCCATCTTTGCATGAAATGTTCCCTTGCTATCTCTGATTTTCTTTAAGAGATCCCTAGTCTTTCCCATTCTGTTGTTTTCCTCTATTTCTTTGCATTGATAGCTGAAGAAGGCTTTCTTATCTCTTCTTGCTATTCTTTGGAATTTTGCATTCAGATGTTTATATCTTTCCTTTGCTCCTTTGGTTTTCGCTTCTCTTTTTTTCACAGCTATTTGTAAGGCCTCCCCAGACAGCCATTTTGCTTTTTTGCATTTCTTTTCTGTGGGAATGGTCTTGATCCCTGTCTCCTGTACTATGTCATGAACCTCATTCCATAGTTCATCAGTCACTCTCTCTATCAGATCTAGGCCCTTAAATCTATTTCTCACTTCCACTGTGTAATTATAAGGGATTTGATTTAGGTCATACCTGAATGGTCTAGTGGTTTTCCCTACTTTCTTCAATTTAAGTCTGAATTTGGCAATAAGGAGTTCATGGTCTGAGCCACAGTTAGCTCCTGGTCTTGTTTTTGCTGACTGTATAGAGCTTCTCCATCTTTGGCTGCAAAGAATATAATCAATCTGATTTCGGTGTTGACCATCTGGTGATGTGCATGTATAGAGTCTTCTCTTGTGTTGTTGGAAGAGGGTGTTTGTTATGACCAGTGCATTTTCTTGGCCAAACTCTATTAGTCTTTGCCCTGCTTCATTCTGTATTCCAAGGCCAAATTTGCCTGTTACTCCAGGTGTTTCTTGACTTCCTACTTTTGCATTCCAGTCCCCTATAATGAAAAGGACATCTTTTTGGGTATTAGTTCTAAAAGGTCTTGTAGGTCTTCATAGAACCATTCAACTTCAGCTTCTTCAGCGTTACTGGTAGAGATAACCAATGCCTTTTTCTTATGGAAATGTTTGTCTTAAGCTATGCTAATGTACTATGTGTTTACCCCAAACTCTGTCTTCAAGTCGGTTCTGGCTCTTGGCTCAGAACCTACTTGACAAACCAGTATGTTATACTCAGATATTGTTCCCCTAATCTATGTAAATGAAACTATTTGTATGGTGGTCTGCCCTTCTTCAAGATTCAAGTTAATCATTTTATGGCCCAGGATAAACCATTTGGTGCCAAGATTATCCCAAAATGCATCTTATGGGTGAGGGGCCTGGTGCCATTCTGAATTTTAAGACATCCCTTTCTTTCATTAATAGACTGCTAGTGACTATATAACATCCAGCTGAAGACTAGCAGGGGGGTGCTCTTTCTGCCCCCTTCTGATGCCTATGTCAGAAGCTTTCTCTATCTCCTTTATACTTTAATATAACTTTATTACACAAAAGCTCTGAGCGATCAAGCCTTGTCTCTGGCCCCGGATTGAATTCTTCTCCTCCGGGGCTAAGAATACTGGTGTCTTTGCATGATTCAACAACAACCTTTCAGTATAATCAAAATTAAAAGTCATGTTATGTCCATAGTTAAAGTACAAAGTGTTGCACCAGTCTATTTTAGGGTTGTTAGATGTCATCAGATGAAGAAGAGGCACCACATATCATTGTTGTCAAAAGTATTTGCAGACTTGGAGAAAGTCTTTTCCTTGAAGTGGAGATATCGACCACGGGAAGCCTTCCACTGATGAAGAGGGGAGCGCTTTGCAGACCAGCAGTTAGACTGATTGTAGAATGCAGCGAAGGAGTGAGCCCATGACAGGAAGGCATTGTCTTAAGGATCAAATGGGAGACTCAGTGTCTGGAAGCATTTAACAGGAGGCTTCCTGTGTGCTGTTTTGGATCTGTCAGGAATTCTGTTCCTTAATTCCTGAATATTCAGGAATTAAGAGAAGAGGCAAGCCTCTCCTGGGGGCTGAGGAATCCAGGCATTTCCTTCGTTAGTTTTTCTATATGGTGATAAGTACCCTCTTCCTTTTTATGAACCATATGGTAAAAGTCATTATTTACAACCCTCTCTCTTTCATATGGATGACCTCATGTTTCCTTGATAACCTTTAAGTTTTGATTTTATCTCTGCTGAAAATAGCTATCTTGTAAGACAGTATAAATATCTACACAATGTTGAATAAAACACCTTTGCTCCATCAGAGCTTTAGTCCCCGTGTCTTGCTTTCTTTCTCTCTCTCTCAGGCTATTTCTTTGGAGTGCAGAGGTCCTTTGGGTTCACTTTCCTGCCCGGGCTTCTAAGACCCTCTCGAGAAGGTGCTCTGTGACTTCACCCCATTGAGAGGGCACCTGTGGCCTTCATAAACAGAGCAAGCCTCGTGCAGGGCTTTATTGGCTTTCTGCGTAAACCAAGGAATATTAGCCTCTTTCTCTCTCCTTTACTTTCTTATCGGTTGACTCCAGACCACCAGGTTCCAGTCCATTAAAGGACCCCAACAACTCAGGACTTTTGGAGTCAGCAGAAGTAGGCTCACCTAGATTATCAGGCCCATTTGAAAAGTACAGAGTATAGAAAGTAAAGACATAAAATGACATCACTTAGTCTTGGTCAGGGTGCCATCTCTTAACTCGAGTGTGATGTACCCACAAATCAATTCCTGGCACTCTGACAGCTGTGGGAGAAGAAAGAATAACCTGGTAAGGGCCTTCCCAGAGGGGCTCAAGGGATGGGCCCCTAGATCCCAATGTTTTTATGAGGACCTCTGTTCCTGGCTCAAATAGAGGCTTGCTTGACTCAGAGTCATCTCCAGGAGTTCTATTAATGCCTGTTGAAAAGCTGAGAGCTGAGTTACATAACTAGTTAATTCCAAGGCTTCAGGGTCTATAACAATGTCTGTGTATAAGACGGGCCTTCCATAAATACATTCAAAGGTGGACAGTCTCTCCTTTTTGGGGGCAGTTAGAGCCCTCATTAAAGCTATGGGTAGGACTTTAAACCAATTGTCCTTCGTCTCTTGAGTTAATTTGTGCAGATATCTTTTGACAATGTCATTAGCTTTTTCAACATTTTCGGAGGATTGGGGTCTCCAGGAACAGTGTAAGTGATATTTTTAGAGCTTTAGACACCCCCTGAGTTACAGCAGCTTTAAAGATGGAGCCATTGTCACTCTGAAGGCTCCGTGGCAGCCTAAACCTGGGGATAATTTAATGGATTAAAATCTTTATAACCCCCTTAGCCTGTTCCCTATGACAAGGAAAAGCCTCAAACCATCCAGTAAAAGTATCTACCCAAACTTGTAAGCAAGAATATTGATTAGCTTTTGGCATATGAGTAAAATCAATTTCCCAGTCCTCTCCAGGACACGTTCCACTTCGTTGTAATCCAGGTTTTGCTAGCTTTTCAGTCTTTGGGTTATTTTTCTGACAAACCTCACACCTTTTGATAATGTTCTTTAAAGTTTTCATTACATTTTTTCCTTCAAACAAACGAGAAGCCATTTGGTAAGTACTCTCTGCACCCAAATGAAAACTCTGGTGTAAACCCTTAAAAATTTTCCATTGAGCATTTTCAGGAATTATTAATTGTCCATCCTCAGACTGTAACCATCCATTATCAGTAATCTTTGTTCCTCTTTTCTCATATCTTTCTAATTCTTCCTCAGTATATTGTGGTTTTTCCTGTTCCACAGGACCTGTCCAGATCAAAGGCGTCTGCAGTGAAGGGGTTTTGTAAAGTGCTGCTTTTTTGACTTGACAGTCAGCCAACTGATTACCATCTGAATGCTTAATAGGTTCTCCTGTTGCTGTTTTAAACTGTCTTTCTTTCCATATTGCAGCATGAGCATGTAGTCAAATAAACATACTTAGAATCAGTGTAGATATTTATTCGCTGCCCTTTGCTTAGCTCTAGAGCTCGGGTCAGATCC
>NW_011494675.1:142405-142825 GCF_000754665.1 Bison bison bison | reverse complement strand
GGGCCACCCACATGAAATTACATCTAATTCTCTGCTTAGATAAGCAATAGGTTGCTGGTGAGGCCCTCGGGGTTGTGTCAAAACTCCCAAGGCCATATCTTTTTTTTCAGTGACAAATTAAATTCTGACCCTGTGGGCAAGCTCAAAGTGAGAGCTTGCAGGAGAGCAGTCTGAAGAACCTTAAAAGTCTTTTGAGTATCTGGAGACCAAACCTGTTTGTCGGTTTGGGCCTGCTGAGTTTCAGCTATAAGTTTATATAAAGGCCGGGCAAGTTCCCCATAACCTGGAATCCAAATGCAACAGTAACCTGTGATTCCCCAAAATCCTCTCAATTGTCTTAAAGTCATAGGTAGGGGATGATTTAGTATAGGTTTAATTCTCTCAGGGCCTATGGCCCTAGTCCCTTCTCATATGATTAGG
>NW_011494675.1:141803-142305 GCF_000754665.1 Bison bison bison | reverse complement strand
CTAACTGAGCACTGGTTCCCTGGGGGAGAGATTTTGCTTCTAAAACCTGTTCAGCAGTCACCACGGTGTAACCTGCTTTATGCTTTCCATCCCCAACAAAGTAACTGCCATAAGTAAATATTTCCATGTCAGGATTGTCTAATGAGGTATCCATTAGATCCTCCCGAGCTGCATAGTTTAAAGTTAGAAATTGGGAACAATTTCTGATCAGGTGATCAGGTGTTCCAGATGTTTCGTTTTCCTTCTCAGGAAGGAAAGTAGCAAGATTTAAATTTCCACAAACTTTAAGCTTAGTTACTGCTGCTGCTGCTAAGTCACTTCAGTCGTGTCTAACTCCGTGTGACCCCATAGACGGCAGCCCACCAGGCTTCCCTGTCCCTGAGATTCTCCAGGCAAGAACACTGGAGTGGGTTGCCATTTCCTTCTCCAATGCATGAAACTGAAAAGTGAAAGTGAAGTCGCTCAGTCGTGTCTGACTCTAGCGACCCCATGGACTGCAGCC
>NW_011494675.1:135118-140656 GCF_000754665.1 Bison bison bison | reverse complement strand
GTGGCTGTACTAGTTTGCATTCCCACCAACAGTGTAAGAGGGTTCCCTTTTCTCCACACCCTCTCCAGCATTTATTGCTTGTAGACTTTTGGATCACAGCCATTCTGACTGGTGTGAAATGGTACCTCATAGTGGTTTTGATTTGCATTTCTTTGATAATCAGTGATGTTGAGCATCTTTTCATGTGTTTGTTAGCCATCTGTATGTCTTCTTTGGAGAAATATCTACTTAGTTCTTTGGCCCATTTTTTGATTGGGTCATTTATTTTTCTGGAGTTGAGCTGTAGGAGTTGCTTGTATATTTTTGAGATTAGTTGTTTGTCAGTTGCTTCATTTGCTATTATTTTCTCCCATTCTGAAGGCTGCCTTTTCACCTTGCTAATAGTTTCCTTTGTTGTGCAGAAGCTTTTAAGTTTAATTAGATCCCATTTGTTTATTTTTGCTTTTATTTCTAATATTCTGGGAGGTGGGTCATAGAGGATCCTGCTGTGATGTATGTCGGAGAGTGTTTTGCCTATGTTCTCCTCTAGGAGTTTTATAGTTTCTGGTCTTACATTTAGATCTTTAATCCATTTTGAGTTTATTTTTGTGTATGGTGTTAGAAAGTGTTCTAGTTTCATTCTTTTACAAGTGGTTGACCAGATTTCCCAGCAGCATTTGTTAAAGAGATTGTCTTTAATCCATTGTATATTCTTGCCTCCTTTGTCAAAGATAAGGTGTCCATATGTGCGTGGATTTATCTCTGGGCTTTCTATTTTGTTCCATTGATCTATATTTCTGTCTTTGTGCCAGTACCATGCTGTCTTGATAACTGTAGCTTTGTAGTACAGCCTGAAATCAGGCAGGTTGATTCCTCCAATTCCATTCTTCTTTCTCAAGATAGCTTTGGCTATTCAAGGTTTTTTGTATTTCCATACAAATTGTGAAATTATTTGTTCGGGCTCTGTGAAGAATACTGTTGGTAGCTTGATAGGGATTGCATTGAATCTATAAATTGCTTTGGGTAGTATACTCATTTTCACTATATTGATTCTTCCAATCCATGAACATGGTATATTTCTCCATCTATTAGTGTCCTCTTTGATTTCTTTCACCAGTGTTTTATAGTTTTCTATGTATAGGTCTTTAGTTTCTTTAGGTAGATATATTCTTAAGTATTTTATTCTTTCCGTTGCAATGGTGAATGGAATTGTTTCCTTAATTTCTCTTTCTGTTTTCTCATTATTAGTGTATAGGAAGGCAAGGGATTTCTGTGTGTTGATTTTATATCCTGCAACTTTACTATAGTCATTGATTAGTTCTAGTAATTTTCTGGTGGAGTCTTTAGGGTTTTCTATGTAGAGGGTCATGTCATCTGCAAATAGTGAGAGTTTTACTTCTTCTTTTCCAATTTCGATTCCTTTTATTTCTTTTTCTGCTCTGATTGCTGTGGCCAAAACTTCCAAAACTATGTTGAATAGTAATGGTGAAAGTGGGCACCTAGAAGGCATCTTTCAAATCAATTACTGAGAAATATTTGGCTTATTCAGGAATTTCAGACAATAGAGTATAAGGATTAGGCACCACGGGGTGTAAAGGAACTACAACCTCATTTATTGTTTGTAAATCTTGAACTAGTCTTCATTTACCATTTGATTTCTTTATACCCAAAATAGGAGTGTTGCATGGACTGTTACAGGGAACTAATAGTCCTTGCTCCTTTAAATTTTCGATGATGGGTTTTAACTCTTTCTTAACCTCAGGTTTCAGTGGATACTGCTTCTTATGTGGAAATAAGTGCATGTCTTTGAGCTTGACAACTACAGGAATAGCATTTTGTGCTCGACCCACAGATTTTCCATCAGCCCATACTCTAGGATTTACATTTATTTCAACTAAAGGGAGAGAAAGGGAGGGCTCCATATTCATGAAAACAGAGGCATGGCCCTTGTTCAGTATATCCCTCACCAAAAGGGGTGAGGGAGATTCTGGCACGATCAGAAACTCGTGTGAAAATAGCATAGAATCCCAGTTACAAGATACAGAATAACTGAAATAATACCTTTTGGCTCGTCCAGACAGTCCCATTATGGAAGCAGATCGGGAAGAAAGTGGACCAGGGGCTTCAGTAAGCACAGAGTAAGTTGCCCCAGTATCTAAAAGGAAATTGACGGACCCCCCACAGTTATTAATACCCGGGGTTCCTCAGGTGTAATTAGGTCGGAAGCTTTTGTGGGGACCCCCGGGCACCTTCAGTCCTGATTGTCTTGAGAATCTGACCCTGGAGACCTACGCCTCTGGGGGCAGTCTCTCTTCCAGTGTGGTCCTTTGCAGACCAGACATGGAGCCGGGGGCGGCTTAGATGTCCGAGGGCAATCCCGCTTGAGGTGCCCCTCCTTTCCACAGTAATAGCAAGCCCATCTCTTTTCACCTGGGTCCCTCTGGGCATTTTTCTCAGGCTGTTTAAGAGCGGTTTCATAGCCATTGTGAAGGCTTTCACCTTTTCCTTTGTATTTTTTTGCCTTTCTTTCTTTTCCTCATATTCCCTACCATAATAGACTGTCTGAGCCAGTTGTAACAGATTATCTAAAGACTAATTTGGTTCATATGCCCATTTTAATGGCTTACGGCGGATATCTGGAGCTGAGTGAGTGAGAAATCTATCCTTTAAGATCACTTTTCCTTCTTCACTTTTGGGATCAATCTCAGTGAATCTGCGAAGGGCTTCTCTCAGTCTATCTAGGAGCTTCCTTCTCCTGTTCTGTCTGCCAATTTGCCATAGTTTAAAGGCTTAGCACATGCTTGCCTGAGTCCTTCAAGAATACATCTGACAAAATGACTCTGATCCCATCTTCCTTTAGTTGTGTTGTATCCCAGTCTGGTTCTGTAGTTGGGACAGCCTGATTTCCAGTGGGGAGGGCAGCTATCTCGTCCTCCCTGTTCCCTACTGATTTATTACCAAACCATTCATCTCCATAAGCAACTGCTTTCCCCAAAACTCGAGTCTTTGAGTCGGGAGTCAGCGTTTGTCCCAATATATACATCACATCCTTCCAAGTAAGGTCATAAAGCAGAGTAACACCTTTAAAACCTCTAATATATATTTTCTGGGTCCTCTAAATAGTCTTGCAGATTTTCCTTGATTCTTTGTATTTCTTGATAATAAAAAGGCTTATTAACTCTCATAGACTGATAATTTCTCCTGGTGGGTACTTCATGAAGAGGCAACAGCTTGTGTGGCTGTTCTTCAGTCTCTCTGGCTGCTCTGCGCATATGATCCCAGGGATAGATTGGAGAAACTGGCTTTTCTTTATCTCTTTGTCTCCTGTCCACCATCTCATCTCTTACTTTGATGGTCTGAGTTTCTACTGAAACCAGAGTAGTCTGAGGTCGTACTGAAACAGGAGTTGTTTGGATCTCCATGTGGGCAGTTTGAATCTCAGTTTGGATTTCCACTGAGACCAAGGCAGTTTGAATCTCAGTTTGGGTTTCCAGTGAGACAAAGGCAACCCTTTTTGTGGCTTCTCTGGCTTTCAGTTTGTTCAGTTTGGAGTCCCGGGTATGGGGACAAAGTAGGAGGACAGGAGGGAGCTGAAGGTTTCACACCCAAATCTACCCTTAGGACATAAATCTGGCATATTTCACAGAGAGAAAAAGGGCAACACATATGCTACTTCTACCCATTTCCCTTGTTTTCTACAGAACTGGTCTAATTGTAAAACAGTATTATAATTAAGAGACCTTCCAACCGGCCACCATTCGCCATCCTCCAATGGATACCATGGCCATGCAGTATCACATAGGAAGACCAGGTGTGTCTTCTTAAAGCTCTGGGGATCAACTCTATCCCAGTTTTTCAGGATATAGTTCAAAGGAGTGAAGCTGGAATTGTTAGCTCCCATCTGTAAGACAGAAAAAAAGCGACCAGCACCATCTTCCTCCCTGCTCTAGATGGGGGTATAGACAGACTTAACACCAAAGCTTTTCTTTCCTGCTCGGACTTAGTCTGTCCCTTACCAATGCAGGCACCATACTTGTCCCTCCCTGTTCTACCACCAAGATGGGGTGGGGATGCACCAGGGGTAGACTTGATGGCATCCCTGACTGACGCCCAGCTCTTCACCATTAACCTTGCTTGCCTCTGATGCCACCCAGGCTGCAATCAGAGTAACCTTCGGAATGCCTCCCAAGCTAAGACCGCTGGGGAAAACATTCATCACCTGAGTGCCTGTGCACGACCCTGAGTATATTCCTGACCACAATAAGACTGATACAAACATAATACTGAGATGTTCCTTCGAAGCGTCACCACACCAGTGTAAGAGCCTCCTCTGGTCCACTAAAATCCAGCATTACTAAGGGAAAAAAAACCCATTGTAGTTCCAATCTGAGTAACCTATAACCTCAGAGATGCTCTTGGAGCTAGAGTTCCATCTAGCTTCTGAACTCTCGATTCCTAGTGAGGCTAGGTGCTTCCTGACTACCAATGCAAGTTTGGGACCTAAGTCACAGTACAAAGTAACATTATAGATCACAAGTCCCTTGAAAGTCTATGACATCCTGATATTTGGAAGTTTTTAGCTGTTACAAGTAGAGCTGCTGTGTATAATTGTGTGATAGTTTTTGTCTGGACATTTTTTCAAAGCTGTTTACTAAGTGCTAGACATGTAGTGTTCAGGTCACAGGTGAGCCTTGTTTAGCTGTGGAAAAATCCAGCTAAATTTCGCTGGCATGTGGGATCTTCCTGGGTAAGGGATTGAACTTGAGTGTCTTGTATTGTCAGGCAGATTCTTTACCACTGAGCCACCAGAGACGCCAACCCCTCCCCACTTTTTTTTGAGTTTACTGGATCTAATAGGTGTGCAGTGATACTTCACTGTCGTTTTAGTTTGTAATTTTCTAATGATATACGATTTTGAGTATTTTTGATAAGCTGATTTACTTTCTGTATCTTTTCTTTGGCCAGATATTCAGATTTATACATTTTTAATGAGGTTGTTATGACAACCTGACAGAATGTGGTCCACTGGAGAAAGGAATGGCAAACCACTTCAGTATTATTGCCTTGAGAACCCCATGAACAGTATGAAAAGGCAAAATGATAGGACACTGAAAGAGGGACTCCCCAGGTCAGTAGGTGCCCAGTATGCTACTGAAGATCAGTGGAGAAATAACTCCACAAAGAATGAAGGGATGGAGCCAAAGCAAAAAGAATACCCAGCTGTGGATGTGACTGGTGATAGAAGCAAGGTCCAATGCTGTAAAGAGCAGTATTGCATAGGAACCTGGAATGTCAGGTCCATGAATCAAGGCAAATTGGAAGTGGTCAAACAAGTGATGGCAAGAGTGAATGTCGACATTCTAGGAATCAGCGAACTCAAATGGATTGGAATGGGTGAATTTAACTCCGATGACCATTGTATCTACTACTGCAGGCAGGAATCCCTCAGAAGAAATGGAGTGGCCATCATGGTCAATAAAAGAGTCTGAAATGCAGTACTTGGATGCAATCTCAAAAACGACAGAATGATCTCTGTTCGTTTCCAAGGCAACCCATTCA
>NW_011494675.1:134912-135018 GCF_000754665.1 Bison bison bison | reverse complement strand
TACCCGGGGTTCCTCAGGTGTAATTAGGTCGGAAGCTTTTGTGGGGACCCCCGGGCACCTTCAGTCCTGATTGTCTTGAGAATCTGACCCCTGAAACCTACGCCTC
>NW_011494675.1:132438-134812 GCF_000754665.1 Bison bison bison | reverse complement strand
ATATCACAGTAATCCAAGTCTATGCCCCAACCAGTAACACTGAAGAAGCTGAAGTTGAACGGTTCTATGAAGACCTACAAGACCTTTTAGAACTAACACCCCCAAAAGATGTCCTTTTCATTATAGGGGACTGGAATGCAAAAGTAGGAAGTCAAGAAACACCTGGAGTAACAGGCAAATTTGGCCTTGGAATACGGAATGAAGCAGGGCAAAGACTAATAGAGTTTTGCCAAGAAAATGCATTGGTCATAACAAACACCCTCTTCCAACAGCACAAGAGAAGACTCTACACATGGACATCACCAGATGGTCAACACCAAAATCAGATCGATTATGTTCTTTGCAGCCAAAGATGGAGAAGCTCTATACAGTCAACAAAAACAAGATTGGGAGCTGACTGTGGCACAGATCATGAACTCCTTATTACCAAATTCAAGCTTAAATTGAAGAAAGTGGGGAAAACCACTAGACCATTCAGGTATGACCTAAATCAAATCCCTTATGATTATACAGTGGAAGTGAGAAATAGATTTAAGGGCCTAGATCTGATAGAGAAAGTGCCTGATGAACTATGGACTGAGGTTCGTGACATGGTACAGGAGACAGGGATCAAGACCATCCCCATGGAAAAGAAATGCAAAAAAAGCAAAATGGCTGTCTGGGGAGGCCTTACAAATAGCTGTGAAAAGAACAGAAGTGAAAAGCAAAGCAGAAAAGGAAAGATATAAACATCTGAATGCAGAGTTCCAAAGAATAGCAAGAAGAGATAAAAAAGTCTTCCTCAGCGATCAATGCAAAGAAATAGAGGAAAACAACAGAATGGGAAAGACTAGAGATCTCTTCAAGAAAATCAGAGATACCAAGGGAACATTTCATGCAAAGATGGGCTCGATAAAGGGCGGAAATGGTATGGACCTAACAGAAGCAGAAGATATTAAGAAGAGATGGCAAGAATACACAGAAGAACTGTACAAAAAAGATCTTCACTACTCAGATAATCACGATGGTGTGATCACTCACCTAGAGCCAGACATCCTGGAATGCTAAGTGAAGTGGGCCTGAGGAAGCATCACTAGAACAAAGCTAGTGGAGGTGATGGAATTCCAGTTGAGCTGTTTCAAATTCTGAAAAATGATGCTGTGAAAGTGCTACACTCAATATGCCAGCAAATTTGGAAAACTCAGCAGTGGCCACAGGACTGGAAAAGTCAATTTTCATTCCAATCCCAAAGAAAGGCAATGCCAAAGAATGCTCAAACTACCGCACAATTGCACTCATCTCACATGCTAGTAAAGTAATGCTCAAAATTCTCCAAGCCAGGCTTCAGCAATATGTGAACCATGAACTTCCTGATGTTCAAGCTGGTTTTAGAAAAGGCAGAGGAACCAGAGATCAAATTGCCAACATCCGCTGGATCATGGAAAAAGCAAGAGAGTTCTAGAAAAAAACAAAAAACAAAAAAAAAACACATCTATTTCTGCTTTATTGACTATGCCAAAGCCTTTGACTGTGTGGATCACAATAAACTGTGGAAAATCTAAAAGAGATGGGAATACCAGACCACCTGACCTGCCTCTTGAGAAATCTGTATGCAGTTCAGGAAGCAACAGTTAGAACTGGACATGGGTCAACAGACTGCTTCCAAATAGGAAAAGGAGTTCATCAAGGCTGTATATTGTCACTCTGTTTATTTAACTTATATGCAGAGTACATCATGAGAAACGCTGGACTGGAAGAAACACAAGCTGGAATCAAGATTGCTGGGAGAAATATCAATAACCTCAGATATGCAGATGACACCACCCTTATGGCAGAAAGTGAGAGGAACTCAAAAGCCTCTTGATGAAGGTGAAAATGGAAAGTGAAAAAGTTGGCTTAAAGCTCAACAGTCAAAAAACGAAGATCATGGCATCCGGTCCCATCACTTCATGGGAAATAGATGGGGAAACAGTGTCAGACTTTATATTTCTGGGCTCCAAAATCAGTGCAGATGGTGACTGCAGCCATGAAATTAAAAGATGCTTACTCCTTGGAAAGAAAGTTATGACCAACCTAGATAGTATATT
Source organism: Bison bison bison (assembly GCF_000754665.1). NCBI lineage: Eukaryota > Metazoa > Chordata > Mammalia > Artiodactyla > Bovidae > Bison > Bison bison. The sequence continues at coordinate 132,746 of NW_011494675.1, read as the reverse complement.
CAAAAGCAGTGACATTACTTTGTCAACAAAGGTCCATCTAATCAAGGCTATGGTTTTTCCTGTGGTCATGTATGGATGTGAGAGTTGGACTGTGAAGAAGTCTGAGCACCAAAGAATTGATGCTTTTGAACTGTGGTGTTGGAGAAGACTCTTGAGAATCCCTTGGACTGCAAGGAGATCCAACCAGTCCATTCTGAAGGAGATCAGCCCTGGGATTTCTTTGGAAGGAATGATGCTAAAGCTGAAAATCCAGTACTTTGGCCACCTCATGCGAAGAGTTGACTCATTGGAAAAGACTCTGATGCTGG
>NW_011494675.1:129554-132338 GCF_000754665.1 Bison bison bison | reverse complement strand
CTGACTCGATGGACGTGAGTCTGAGTGAACTCCGGGAGTTGGTGTTGGACAGGGAGGCCTGGTGTGCTGAGACTCATGGGGTCGCAAAGAGTCGGACACGACTGAGCAACTGAACTGATCTGAATGAGGTTTTTTGTTCCAGATTTTTTGGTATAGTTGAAGTACAATCCTTTATCGAATATGTATTTTTAAATATATTTTTCTGTGACTTGTGTTTAAGTTTTGTGAATAAGAATTTTCACAGTTTAAATTTATAATTTTTTAAGGTCATGTTATAAGTTTTATGTCCTTTTTTGGATAGACTTTAGTGGGTTTTTTTTTTTTTTTTGGTTAAATTTCATAAGCAAAATTGAGGTACTGTGGATACAATTTTAAGCAAAGCTGAGGTACCATAGATACAGTTTTACCTTTTGTCTGCGGAGAAGTTTGAGTGAGGTTGGTATAAATTATAAAATTATGTCTACATTCATTTGATTGGATATGGCTTCCAATTATTTGTATAATTGGTTTTGGAGATGTCATGGGAAGTCAGTTTCCCCAAGGGAAACTGAGTGGGTTCCATGAAACATGAACTGTCTTCTCTCCCTGGGCATCACTCACTGCTTTTTCTGGCTTTGGATTTGACTTGTTTGGATATCTCATACTAGTGGAATCACAGAACATTTGTCCTTTTTTGGCCTGGTTTATTTCACTTAATATAATCATCATAAGGTTCATCCACATTGTAGCATTGTCAGAATAACCGTCTTTGAAAGGCTGAATCATATTTCATTGTGTGTATACCACAGTTTGTTTATGGAATTGGCTGTCCACGGACACTTAGATTTCTTCTGTTTCTTGGCCAGTGTGAATCATGCTGTTGTAAATATGACTGCAGAAATATGCATTTTTTCAGCCCCTTTTTCCAAACATTTTTGGTACACAGCATGAATTAGAATTGAAATATATATTTATTCCATGTGTTAGTTTTGGAGTAATTTCTGTAATGTCTTGCACAGTGGCAGAACCATTTCAGTTTATCTTTTTGTATGGTAGAATACTGTTCAAGCTTTTGAATATACTGTGTTGCATATTCTTTCACCCACTGATGGACACTTGAATGGGTTCTACCTTTGGGCTATTGCAAATAATGTCACTATGAATATTTGTGTACCAGTTTTGTTTGAATTATTAACAAATACATAGTACTATATATGAAATAAACCATAAGGATTACTGTATAGTTTAGGAAACTGTATTGAATCCCTTATGATAATGTATAATGGAACAGAATCTCAAAAGGAATACATGAAAAAGACATAATACCATGATAATAATTTTGCCAACACTATGAGTTATCATAGCACTAGTCAACATGTATTTATACATGCCACTAAAATATTCACATCCATAAGTATATTTCACAGCTTGATTATATAAAAAGAGAGAATTCAAACAGAGAATAAACTTCTTGTCATTGCTCATCATCATTTATGCACTATTACTACCTGTAACACTCATTGTATAAGTACTGGACTAGGAATTGACATTCGTGTAAAAAGAGAGAGATTGTGCAGGTGTAAGGAAGTATAACTTATATAATTTCTTAATGAAGGATTATAGAACTCTATGTACATGAAGTGAATGAAAGCCAAATGGTTTAATTGAGCCACATTCTTACTAGAGTGATGAGCTGCCACCCCACCCAATGTTATCTCACAATTAAATCCTGCAGTCATCTGGCCTCAGTGTCCGCTTCCTGCCATCCAGAAAGAAAAGGTGAGGAAGTCCTGACAAAATCGTTGCTATTTTTTTTTTTTTTTGATTTGTATTTTATTGCAGGGCTTGGCAAAAAGAGGGCCTAACCTGTTTTTAGAGTTCCATCCCAAGGCTTTCTCTGGCATGTTACATATGTTGACAAACGGCTGATTATTTTCAACAAAAGAGAATGATCTGCACTTCACTATCTGTTGCTTGAGCTGGAATAGTAGGCATCCTTTTAAGTGCAGTCCTTCATGCTGAAGTGGGCATACCTGAAGCAGTAGCACAATATGAACACCTTTATCATGTAGACATCGCATCCCATGAATTTATAGTAATTTTTCAGTTATATCCATCATCATTGGAGGAACTGACTTGTCTCAGTAATAACTGGAGTACCCAGCATAACAGTTCCTTGGCTAACTAATACGCTTACGAGTACTTCTTCCAGTGTTCTTTCTCTTACTTCGGTCATGAACAGTAGAAGCTGATGGCAGTGGTTCTTGAAAAGTATTGATTCCTAGGTGTCACAGTCATTAAATAATCTGCCTATCAGTGCAGGAGATGGAAGTGAGGTAGGTTTGATCCCTGGTTTGGGAAGGTAACAATTCATACACTCGTTTATACTCATGAGTTTTTTTCTTCTGTATACAGAATATATAGTTGAACTATAAAGAAAGCTGAGCACAGAAGAATGGATGCTTTTGAACTGTGGTGTTGAAGATGACTCTTGAGAGTCCCTTGGACAGCAAAGAAATCCAACCAGTCCATCCTAAAGAAATCAGTTCTGTGTGTTCATTGGAAGGACTGATATTGAAGCTGAAACTCCAATATTTTGGCCACCTGATGCAAAGAGCTGACTCATTTTAAAAGCCCCAGATGTTGGGAAAGATTGAAGGCAGGAGGAGAAGGGGATGACAGAGAATGAGATGCTTAGATGGCATCACTGACTCAATGGACACGAGTTTGGGTAAACTCTGAGAGTTGGTGATGGACAGGGAGGCCTGGCGTGCTGCGGTTCATGGGGTTGCAAAGAGTCAGACA
>NW_011494675.1:129231-129454 GCF_000754665.1 Bison bison bison | reverse complement strand
AATACCAGACCACCTGACCTGCCTCTTGAGAAATCTGTATGCAGGTGAGGAAGCAACAGTTAGAACTGGGCATGGAACAACAGACTGGTTTCAAGTTGGAAAAGGAGTACGTCAAGGCTGTATATTGTCACCCTGCTTATTTAACTTATATGCAGAGTACATCACGAGAAATGCTGGGCTGGAGGAAGCACAAGCTGGAATCAAGATTGCCGGGAGAAATATC
>NW_011494675.1:91687-129131 GCF_000754665.1 Bison bison bison | reverse complement strand
GTTGGGAAAGATTGAAGGCAGGAGGAGAAGGGGAGTGACAGAGAATGAGATGCTTAGATGGCATCACTGACTCAATGGACACGAGTTTGGGTAAACTCTGAGAGTTGGTGATGGACAGGGAGGCCTGGCGTGCTGCGGTTCATGGGGTTGCAAAGAGTCAGACACGACTAAGCAACTGAACTGAACTGAACAGAAAAACAAATGCTGTTCAAGGACACTGAAAGAACCCTAATGTTGAAAATCAGATCTGTATTGTAAGCAATGGTTAGAAATCCATGAGTTGAAGCATAGTATTATGCCTATCATCCTTGTAGTTCCTTCAGTGAAATATGTTGAGAAAAGCTCTTCATTCGTGGTATAGATTCATGAAGAAGCTAAATAGCATTAATCCTTTGCCTTGACAAGTGTGAATTTAAATCTCCTGTGAATCCTATGTGACAACCACACATACCAACATGATATATTAGTATTATATCAATATTTTTAGTCTTATTTCAACTAAAAATATCAATATACAAACAATTGTACATGAAGTCAAGACATAAAATCAGGGCAAATACAAAATATTCCATCCTTTGAGAAAGGGAGTGAAAAATCTATGTACTTTTCATATTTCATTTTTATGTATTAGATCCTTAAGTATTTTATTCACCACACCTGAATATTGACAAATGTTTCAGAGAGGAAAGGATCATTTCTCTTTAACAATGAGTAGTTCAACTCCTCTCAAAGCAAATATTGGACAGTAATAACTATAAAGGATGAAGTTGATTATTCATATTTATATTACTCATTCTTTAGCTTGACAAAGGTACTAGATATGTTACCGCATTTTTTAAAAATAATATCTACATGTGAAAGTGAAAGTGGCTCAGTCATTCCTGCCTGACTCTTTGTGACCCCATGGACTGTAGAGGCCATGGAATTCTCTAGGCCAGAATACTGGAGTGAGTAGCCTATCCCGTCTCCAGGGGATCTTCCTGACCCAGGAATCAAACCGGGGCCTCCTGCATTGTAGGTGGATTCTTTACCAACTGAGCTATTAGGGCTTCCGTGGTGGCTCAGTTAGTAAAGAATATCTGCATAACTGTCTAGAAATTTGGAATTAGCAATCTGTTTGTAAGCAGGACTGGTCATTAGCAGCTTCTGTGATAAAACAGAAGCATGTCTGTCTGACTTTCTTCTACAAGGATCTTTCACTGTTCTTGTGCTAGTAAACATGGAAAGTATTAGATTCGGTTTCTAAGTGAGAATTACAGTGAGAAACTAATGGGTAATATTACAGCTGACCATTTAAGTACTTAATGGTAGAGGCAATCCTAGCTCTACCAAATAGTAGCCATCATGAAATTAGCTATTGTCATTGTAGCCATGTTCCTTGAATTTGTAGTGTTATTTGCTGTGTTATTCAAGAATATGCCTTCACCCTATCAATAACGCATATTTCTATAACACATAGCGATGCATTAAACCAGTGTTCATCCTACAGTAAATCCCAGCCCTCATGTCTTATAGGAGCCTCTCCGGCCATTGTTAAAAGTGAGTCTAATTTTGTGTGAGACCATGAAAACTCAGTGTTTTTATTATGCTTGTGCTTATGATGGGAGGTCTGAGAAGGCACTTCTGAAAGTTTATTCCTACCAGTTGTTGCCATTTGTATAGAGTCTTTAAAGGTTTAATCACTGAGGTATTGCTTCTACACTTGTACTAGGCTGAGTAGCAACATGCCCTTTCTCCCTAAGTGCAGTAGAAGTCATTCCCACTTCCCAACATGTCTATCTTCTGTCCTCTGGAGTATGTATTGCTTGAGCTCACCATAGCCTGGTAGATGAAAATTGTCAGGATATTCTAGAAACCCTTTTTACTGCAGTCTCTTCAGGAGGTTACAACTGGTGCAAACCTCAGGATTTTACAAAGCACTTTTTACAACCTTAAATGAAGGAGAAGCCAACACTCATGACAGTCACAGGCTTCCGGGGCCTGTACGTGATTGTGGGCTTTGCTTTCATAATCATCTTGTTTCTTATAGCAATTAAGATGTCACTGTATTTTTTTAATCATCATTTTATCTTTGATGTTTTTTAGATATATTATGGATTTTCCTATACATCTTCACTTATTGATGAGGGTCTTCTGTTAGTAGCAGTTACTAAAACTGACTTCAAGTCAGTTAGCTGTGGTAGAATAGGAAAAAGAATGACCAACTGTATATTATTAACATTATGTATTAATATATTATTCATTTTATTGTTTGCAGGCATCCAATTCTAACTTTCTGAAATAAACATTCAGAAAAACCATGTACTTTTGCATGTCCATTTGACTGTATAGGAACACGACAATGTTATTACATAAAATTGTTTAGTTTCCATTACATTTCTCCTGTTTGATGTAGATATCAGCCTTTGGTTCTATCACTAACATTGCAAGTAAAAAAAAAAAAAATTAATTAGAGCTCCAGTGGTATTTTTACTGTTAGCAATAAGTATAGCATAATGTGTGGCCTAGCAACAGCTAGTGAGCCTAGGTCTGTCTGGAACATTCTTGGATTCTGTGGGGAAAACACCCTGTGTGCGCCCCTGGATACTGGGCCTAAGGACCAAAATTCCCATGTCTCCCCTGGGGAGCCCTAATGCAGTGTGACCTAGCAACTGCTTGAAAATCTATCCCATTGCTGTTTTCCTCCTTTTGACAGAGCTAGCTTTTGCCTCACATTGTGATATCTCCAGCAAGGGGCCAGTCCGTAACTCCTCTCCTGGGGCCCTTCGGATGTGCAAGGTGCCCTTGACCAGATGATCCCAGCATGGCACCTGGCCCCCTTAGAGACACTCCCACAGCCATCTTCCTCATGGGCAGCACTGCTCTGACCCAGGAATGTCAGCAAAGGGAAAGGCAAAACTTCATCCACACGTCTTCGCTCTGTAGGAGAGCTCTAGTGACCCTAACTCTGTCAGGAACATTCTTGGCTCCTACGGAGACACACTCTGTGTGTGAACCTGCACACCCAAGCTTTCATTTGCAAAGTCTTCAAATATTTCCAACTTTGGGAACTATTACCAGTTAATTATATTTGTTCATTTTAATTAACTGAATATGTACTGCTTATGTAACTCAAGATTATTTACTTAGCCTTTAATTGCTTTTGAAAATTATTTTGAACTCATATTTTCTTGCTCATTTTTCAAAGAACTTTTGTAAAACATATTCAATTTTTTAAAAATTTTCTTTGACTCAAAAGAAATTTAGATTGTAAAAGCATTGAAACCTCTAATTTTGAGTTTGATTTTATCCTTCTCTTCTTTATAATTTAACAACATTTATTAAACTCTCCCTTATGAATGTAGCATTCTTTTGCGCCTTTGGCTATTTGCATTTCGCTCACTTTTTCTAATGTCCCTAGTCTTTTATTTCCCTTAAACATTTAACATTACCACCTACCACTTATCAACCATGTTTTGCTTATTCAAGGGTTTTTGAATACCTTTTTTTTTTTATTCAAAGTATTTTATTTATAAAAGTTAATGAATTTTGAAATGCATGCCTTTATGCTTTGTTCAGTCAATATTCATCAGCAATTCTGGGAAATCAGAGACTACCTTCAAAACCTGTGAATATCATAAAGTTGGAAAATTAAGCAAATGCACTGGAAAGGATGAAATAATCAACATTTAGGAATCACAAAGATTCAAATATACAACCTTCCAAAAAGATGAAATTATTGGAGTCCTGCATTTAGGAAGAAGAAATGTGCAGAGACAGTAGGTATTAATATATAAAAATGATGTTTTATTTGTATTTAAAAATATAAACTAACATGTACAAAATCATTTTCATTAGATAATTAAAAAATGGGAGGTCTCATATTTTGTAAACATCTATTAGGTACAGGGTTAAGTGAAGCAATAAGCCTGTTTAACTTCACACAACTCAATTAAGTTAAAATATAGTGTATTACCTTATAATTATCCTTTAAAAGAGAAAAACAAGTGATATTATGTCAAAAGGGCAAAACTAAAATGGTCACATATATGGAAAAGTGAAATATAAAGTAGTTGAATAGATTTAAAAAGATACAATCTGTAGTAAAAGAAAGCACAATGAAGTTCATTGAAAATATGTAGGTTTATGGAAATACATAAATTTATAGAAGCAATTTTGAAACAAGTAGTCTTTTAGAAACTGTATGGAATATATCTCAAATAGAAGGTATGACATCAGAAAGCAAAAATGGGGTCATTTGTTGCTAAACTTAGGTATAATTTACTTCTTTGGCTGGTATGTATCATCTTTTTATCTTTAAATTTCGTAATTTTAAGCCTACTGTGAATACATTACATATACCTACATTCCATCCTTAAGCCTCAAAATAGTCTATGGGATGTTTTAGTCACTTAATAAAAATTATTATCCTAGAGATTTTACTAAAGAAGGATGAATCTTGGTGAAGGAATTTCAAGTTTTTGCAAAGAAGAGATCAACTCTGGTTGAAAAGCTATGTCAAAAACTTAGTTTCTGAATTGGGTTCCAAGTCCTCAACTTCCTGAAATTGTATGATCCTTGTAAACTTGTATTGAAAAACAAATAAACCTATAAGATATCATTATTCATGTTTGTGTTAAGTCTGGGTCAGATTCTTTAACACACTGGTTGGAGAAGACAGAAAGATGAAAAGAACATACAGACTTGTAGAGTATATGGAGATACAACGTTTATTTAAATGCAAAACAGACTCTTGCTTTCAGATTAAAAAAAAAAAAATCATTGCCAAGATGCATAATGCTGAGCAGCTTTACCCTACATATTCTTCTAGATGTTTTATGGTTTCAGGGCTTATATTTACCCTTAATCAATTTGAGCTGATTTTTGTTCATGATGTAAGTTCATGATGTCCAATTTCATTCTTTAACAGGTGGCTATACAATTTTCTCAGTATTATTCATTGGAGAATTGGTCCTTTTCCCACTGAGTGTTCTTGGCTCCTTTGTGAAATATTAGTTGACTATACACAGCCATGCTGTGCGGCATGCAGGGTCTTAGTTCCCTAACCAAGGATCTAACCCAGGTCCCATACAGTGGAAGTGCAGATTCTGATCCACTGAACTACCAGGGAAGTCCCTAAACGACTTGGTTGTAATGCTCATGAGGGGTCCAAAGACAACATTTTAGGCCTATAAGGAACAGAGGTAGAGTATTATTTGCAATAGTGAAGATATGGAAGCAACCTGACTGGCCAACAGTAGATGAATAGGTAAAGAAAAGTTATATGTGTATGTACATGTACACACACAAAATGGAATTAATAACCATAAAAAAGGAAATCTTGCCATTTGTGACAACATGGATAGACCTTGAGGGCATTATGCTAAGTGAAAGAACTAACCAATCTGATCACATGGACCACAGTCTTGTCTAACTCAATGAAACTATGAGCCATGCAGTGTAGGGCCACTCAAGACAGACAGGTCATGGTGAAGAGTTCTGACAAAATGTGGTCCACTGGAGAATGGAATGGCAAACCATTTCAATATTTTTGCCTTGAGAACCCTGTGAACAGTATGAAAAGGCAAAAGATAGGACACTGAAAGATGAACTCCCCAGGTCGGTAGGTTCCCAGTATGCTGCTGGAGATCAGTGGAGAAATAACTCCAGAAAGAATGAAGAGATAGAGCCAAAGCAAAAACAACACCAAGTTGTGGATATTACTGGTGATAGAAGCAAGGTCTGATGCTATAAAGAGCAATATTGCATAGGAACCTGGAATGTTAGGTCCATGAATCAATGCAAGTTGGAAGAAGTGGTCAAACAGGAGATGGCAAGAGTGAACGTCAACATTTTAGGAATCAGTGAACTAAAATGGACTGGAATGGGTGAATTTAACTCAGATGAACATTATATCTACTACTGTGGGCAAGAATCCCTTAGAAGATATGGAATAGCCAACATAATCAACGGAGTCTGAAATGCAATACTTGGATGCAACCTCAAAAATGACAGAATGATCTCTGTTCATCTCTAAGGCAAACCATTCAATATCAAGGTAATCCAAGACGTTGCCCTGACCAGTAAAGCTGAAGAAGCTTTACCTTCTAGACCTTCTAAAACTAACACCCCCCAAAAATGTCCTTTTCATTATAGGGGACTGGAAAGCAAAAGTAGGAAGTCAAGAATCACCTGGAGTAACAGGCAAATTTGGCCTTGGAGTAGAGAATGAAGCATGGCAAAGGCTAACAGAGTTTTGCCAAGAGAATGCACTAGTTATAGGAAATACCCACTTAGAACAACACAAGTGAAGACCCTACACATAGACATCACCAGATGGTCAATACCGAAATCCAATTGATTATATTATTTGAAATCAAAGATGGAGAAGCTCTACAAAGTCAGCAAAAACAAGACTGGAACTGACTGTGGCTCAGATCATGAACTTCTTATTGGCACATTCAGAATAAAATTGAAGAAAGTAGGAAAAACGACTGGACCATTCATTTATGTCCTAAATCGAATCCCTCACGGTTATACAATGGAAGTGAGAAATAGATTCAAAGGACTAGATCTGATAGACAGAGTGCCTGATGAACTATGGACAGAGGTCTGTGACATTGTCCAGGAGACAGGGATCAAGACCATCCTCAAGAAAAAGGAATGCAAAAAAGTAAAATGGCTCTCTGAAGAGGCCTTACAAATAGCTGTGAAAAGAAGAGAAGTGAAAAGCAAAGCAGAAAAGGAAAGATACACCCATTTGAATGCAGAGTTCCAAAGAATAGCAAGGAGAGTTAAGAAAGCCTTCCTCAGTGATTGATGCAAAGAAATAGAGGAAAACAATAGAATGGGAAAGACTAGAGATCTCTTCAAGAAAATTAGAGATACCAAGGGAACATTTCATGCAAAGATGGGCTCAATAAAGGGCAGAAATGGTATGAACCTAACAGAAGCAGAAGGTATTAAGAAGAGCTGGCAAGAATACACAGAAGAACTGTGCAAAAAAGATCTTTATGATCCAGATAATCAAGATGGTATGATCACTCACCTAGAGCCAGACATCCTGGAATGCTAAGTGAAGTGGGCCTGAGGAAGCATCACTATGAACAAAGCTAGAGGAGGTGATAGAATTCCAGTTGAGCTATTTCAAATCCTGAAAGATGATGCTGTGACAGAGCTGCATTCAATGTGCCAGCAAATTTGGAAAACTCAGCAGTGGACACAGGACTGGAAAAGGTCAGTTATCATTCCAATCCCTAAGAAAGACAATGCCAAAAAATGTTCAAACTACCATACAATTGCACTCATCTCACACTCCAGCAAAGCAATGCTCAAAATTCTTCAGCCAAGCTCAACAGTACATGAACCATGAACTTCCAGATGTTCAAGCTGGTTTTAGAAAAGACAGAGGGACCAGAGATCAAATTGTCAACATTCTTCGGATTATTGAAAAAGCAAAAGAGTTCCAGAAAAGTATCTATTTCTGCTTTATTGACTATGCCAAAGTGTTTGACTGTGTGGATCACAACAAACTGTGGAAAATTCTTAAAGAGAAGGGAATACCAGACCACCTGACCTGCCTCTTGAGAAATCTGTATGCAGGTGAGGAAGCAACAGTTAGAACTGGGCATGGAACAACAGACTGGTTTCAAGTTGGAAAAGGAGTACGTCAAGGCTGTATATTGTCACCCTGCTTATTTAACTTATATGCAGAGTACATCACGAGAAATGCTGGGCTGGAGGAAGCACAAGCTGGAATCAAGATTGCAGGGAGAAATATCAATAACCTCAGACATGCAGATGTCACCATCCTTATGGCAGAAAGCGAAGAACTAAAGAGCCTCTTGATAAAAATAAAAGAGGAGAGTGAAAAAGTTGTCTAAAATTTTGACATTTAGAAAACTAAGTTCATGATAACTGGTCCCATCACTTCATGGCAAATAGATGGGGAAACCGTGGAAACAATGTCAGACTTTATTTTTTGGGGCTCCAAAATCAGTGCAGATGGTGACTGCAGCCATGAAATTAAAAGACACTTACTCCTTTGAAGGAAAGTCATGACCAACCTAGACAACATATTAAAAAACAGAGATATTACTTTGTCAACAAATGTCTGTCTAGTCAAAGCTATGTTTTTTCCCAGTGGTCATGTATGGATATAAGAGTTGGGCTGTAAAGAGAGCTGAGTGCCGAAGAATTGATGCTTTTGAACTGTGATGTTGCAGAGGACTCTTGAGAGTCCCTTGGACTGCAAGGAGATCCAACCAGTCTATCCCAGAAGAAATCAGTCCTGAATATTCATTGGAAGGACTGATGTGAAGCTGAAACTCTAATACTTTGGCCACTTGATGTGAAGAACTGATTCATTGGAAAAGACACTGATTCTGGGAAACATTGAAGGCAGGAGGAGAAGGGGACAACAGAAGATGAGGTGGTTGGATGACATCACTGACTCAATGGACATGAGTTTGAGTAAACTCTGGGAGTCAGTAATGGACAGGGAGGCCTGGTGTCCTGCAGCCCATGATGTTGCAAAGACCCCATGACTGAGCAACTGAACTGATAGATGTGTCTCAATTCTTTATGTTGTCTCAATTCTGCTCCATTTGTCTATGTGCTTATGTTTATGTGAGTACCACACTAGTTCAATAACTATAACTTTAACGAGTTCAATAACTATAACTTTCAAATATCACTTGAAGTTTGAAAGTGTGATAACTCAAGATTTGCTCTTGCTTGAAATTCCTTAGCTGCAATTGAGTTTTACATCGCTCAACATGTAAGGAAACCTAATGTAGTTAGGTGCAAATTAATGAGGTTTCTTTCTATATATTTCAGTGAATTAAACCTCTCAGAATAAGATGCAATGAGTTGATGCTAGTTCTGGTACGTTTTTTTTGTATTTCTCCATTTACAAATCCATCCAAGAAACTTTGAAAATCAATTTGAATCCAGGAAGCTGTGGACTTAGTCATGCTATAAACAGACCTGACATGGGCAATGATGACATGACAAAGAAGATGAAGCGAATGGAATCACAGACTACACTTTTAATAAGAGAATATGAAATGGAAGAAGAGACTGATGATAAGATGTTTGTGAGATGTATTCAGGAAACAATCTCTTAGACAGAATCTGATCTCAGTAACTTTAACATTAATGTTCTTTATGTATGGATGTGAGAGTTTGACTATAGAGAAAGCTAAGCACTGAAGAACTGATGCTTTTGAACTGTGGTGTTGGAGAATACTCTTGAGAGTCCCTTGGACTTCAAGGAAATTCAACCAATCCATCCTAAAGGAGATCAGTCCTAGGTGTTTATTGGAAGGATTGATGTTGAAGCTGAAATTCCAATATTTTGCCCACTGATGCAAAGAGCTGACTCATTTCAAAAGACCCTGATGCTGGGAAAGATTGAGGGCAGGAGGAGAAGGGGATGACAGAGGGTGAGATGGTTGGATGGCATCACTGACTCAATGGACACGGGTTTGGGTGAACTCTGGAAGTTGATAATGGACAGGGAGGCCTGGCGTGCTGCAGTCCATGGGGTCGCAGAGTCGGACATGACTAAGCAACTGAACTGAACTGAACTGAATGTATAAATATGAATTGTGTAGCAGTGTTCTATATAGAAAACAGCTGTTTCATTAAAAAGCACAATTAGATCAGTTTTTTTTTTTTCTATTCCTTTCTTTTCTTCTCAAAAATTTCCTGTTCTTCTTTGAGTTTCTCTCCTCCAGAGTGATACATATAAACAAAGCCACATGAACAAACATTCAGTTATGGCAGAGTTTAATCACTGCATAGTTCCAAAACAGGTTGATCAGTGTTTAATGTGTGAAACTGACACATATTCTGCATGATGGACTCATGGATTTCTTGCTTATGGAAATCTGTCAATTACCAACAGCATCCTTTAATCTGAATATTAAAGGTAAGCCTAAATGTGGAAGTGGAATGGGAGTGATTTAGTAGAATTCTGGAGGAAATTGAGAGGGGGTCAGGTCTTGTTAAGATGGTAACTATATTATATAGTTTTTGGAGAGAAATTCCCCATGGCCCTTGCCTTGCACTTGCTGCTAAAGTGGCACCTGATAGAAGCTGCAATATTCAACTGGGATGTGGTAAAGCTGACCTAATGACCTGTCATAAAGTTGTCATCCAGCTCAAAAATCTAGGTCCCTTTGTGGCCAATATAATTCATATTCATCAGAAGAATATTCATGAACTTAGTAGTTAGCATCTTCTTCCAGTTTATTTCACTCAAAACAGGTGGATTGCAGGTTAAATTTACCCAGAAATGTGGTGAGTTACATACACACACAGTTACACACAGACACACACTCAGACATATGCATACATAGGGGGAGATTTATAATTTTGTAGTGGTTTATGTACCCTTTTGGAATAAGCTAAAATTATTAAAAAAAATAGGCAATTAAATAGCCAATTAAAGTTTTTATCTTTGGAAAACAACTTTAAAGTAACACAGAGATCAATAACTAAGTTATGATGCAAGTCCACATAGAGTGTGATTCCATCTACCTATGTATGATCATATTTTAATTACTTTTGAGAATGGAGTTTCTGTCATTAGAGGATTGACTCACAATTAAAAGCTGTAATCTAGTCACCATGGTTAAACCCTCTTTCAGAAAAAAAAAAAATCCAAGTATGTGTATATATTCAAGAAGTGTCTCAAATTTTTACACAGAAACAATCCATATTGTCTCTGATTTCATTTCATTTCAACATGAAAATTGTCTCTTTATAATTTTTATGCCTCAACTGAGTTATTAGAGAAGATTATGATAAGAAAGAAAATAATAGACCAGATGAACTAGTACTGGGAAAGATATTATTAAGCGTGTGCTGCTGCCCTTATCTTTCACTGCCGAGGACAGGTATGGTGACTGCTACTATAGGGCATTGATTTGATAATGTGTTTTGTAATGAGAACAGATATGTGGTTAACTTTTAAAACATACATAATAATTCTTAAGAGTATAATAGGTATCAAAATATGGGTTATTTGAAACAGGCTGTGTTTGCTGCTTGGAAAATACAAAAGTGATGTTTGGGTAGTGAGTCATAAATATTGGAATCAAAGAATAAAGAGAGCTGTCTTTGTGAGAAAAAAATGCATTTGAGTTAAACAAATACCTCCTCAGAAAATGGGGAAGACTTCAACAAGGATAGCTCTGAAATTTGCATTTTGGATGTGGGCTAGAAGAGAAAGAATAGAACATAAATGTTGCATTAGAAAAAAACTGAAGTGAACTATGTAGACTTAGGCCAAGGATTTTTGGATGCCTCAACCCACATTTCGGAAAAGGCAATGGCAATCCACTCCAGTACTCTTGCCTGGAAAATCCCATGGATGGAGGAGCCTGGTAGGCTGCAGTCCATGGGGTTGTGAAGAGTTGGACATGACTGAGCGACTTCCCTTTCACTTTTCACTTTTATGCATTGGAGAAGGAAATGGCAACCCACTCCAGTGTTCTTGCCTGGAGAATCCCAGGGACAGCGGAGCCTGGTGGGCTGCCATCTCTGGGGTTGCACAGAATCGTACCCAACTGAAGCAACTTAGCAGCAGCAGCAGCAACCCACATTTAATACAGATAATTGGTTAACAAACTCCAACATTTATTCATTTTTTCACTAGTTTCTACCTTATTTCAGTTGTTCTATTTACTATACTCTATTATCCAAGCCATTTTTTCCCTCATGTGCCACTAACCACATTAACATTCCTATTACTTCATGGAAACATAGAACAGTGAAATGTTTCCATCTAATGGAAGCTGAAGCATTATATATCTGTAATAAATGGCCGGAAAAAAAATTATACTTCACTGACGGAGTTCATCCTGTTGGGATTAGCAGACACACTGGAGCTACAAGTTATCCTCTTCTGCCATTTTTCTATGATTTAAACACTTACAGTTGTGGGGAATGTTGGGATGATCCTCTTAATCAGAGCTGATTCCAGACTTCACACACCCATGTACTTCTTCCTGGCTAACCTGTCCTTTGTGGATGTTAGTTATTCCTCCACCATCACTCTAAAGATGCTGGTTGATTTATTGTCAGAGAAGAAAACCATCTCCTTTGCTGGCTGCTTTCTGCAGATGTACTTCTTTATAGCCTTGGCCACAATTGAATGCATCCTTTTTGGGTTAATGGCCCATGACCGCTATATGGCCATATGTAGCCCTCTCCTTTACTCCTTGATCATGTCCAGGACAGTCTGCCTGAAAATGGCAGCAGGGGTTTTTACAGCAGGACTGTTCAACTCTGTGGTTCACACAGGTTATGTGAACAGCTTGTCATTCTGCAGTTCCAATGTCATCTATCACTTCTTCTGTGACATCCCTCCAATTTTTAAGCTCTTGTGTTCTGACACACACCTGTGTGAAAGCATCTTGTCCACATTTGCTGGTGTGAATATGGTCAGAACTCTGCTGGTGATCCTTACCTCCTAGTGTTACATTCTTTTCTCCATCTTCTGTATGCATAAAGAGGAGGGGAGATGCAAAGCCTTCTCCACATGTGCGTGTCACCTGACAGCCATGATCCTGTTCTATTTCACCTCCATCTACACTTATCTGAGACCTACTTCCAGCTACTCCCTGACTCAAGACAAAGTGGCTTCCGTGTTCTACAGAGTGGTGATCCCCATGTTGAATCCTTTGATCTACAGCTTTAGGAATGAGGAAGTAAAGAAGGCTGTAAGGAATGTAATTACTAAGAAAATGGTCCCTTTATTTCTAGGATTGTTGCTTAGGTTTTCTTGACTAAACAGAGCATGTTTTAAAGTTTTAAAGTGTGGATCAAGCTTACTGTTTATCACAAGAATATTTCCTAATTAATCATGTATTATTATTACTCAAGTACTTGTATCCAATTAGATATAAACTAACTGATAAAAAATGTGTATCAGACTGTTATAAAATTATATACTTTTCACCTGATCATTTTATATTTCTATTGTGTCACCAAAATTTGAGCTTATTTATAAAGTAATATTGGTTAGGGAAATGAAGTTATTAAGTATTTAAAGACAAAAGTAACAGTATCATATGAAACTAGCCAAGAAAAGAACTTAGAATTTTCAGTTTATTTTTCCAGTGCATACTTTTTCACCATTTATGTTTTGTAATAGATTGCTATATAGCATATACGCCAAATGTTTTAAGTTTTGAATAGATTCCGATTTTATTTCATGGAATAATTTCCTGGGGATAAGCTTAAATCAAAATTCAGGAATATAATTTTAATAATAGCAGTAAACACATCAACTTTTATTTCTGCTATTCCTACAAACAGATATTCATTTAAAAAAGAAGTTATGAATTTGTATAAAAGAATGCAATTTAGAAAACTGTTCTTTGATTAGAATGCACCACTTACAGTAGTTTTTCTTCTATTGCCTTCTTTCCTTCTCAAAATTTTCTATTCTTCTCTCACTTTCTGTCTTCCAGATGATTTATACACTCAAAGCCATCTCACACACATTCAGCTACTCCAGAGTTTAAGTAGCTTTACCCGTAGATGTTGACATTGAATGGATGTAACACACATATTATGGAAATCTATCATTAACAACAAATAATCAAAATCAATCATAATATTAAAGCTAACCATTAATATGAAGGTGGAATGGGAATTGGCTTAGTAGAATTCTGGAGTAAAGTTAGTGTGGTTCAGGGCTTGCTAAAAAGATCAACTCACATATAATTTTTGAAGGGAAATTCTCCATGGCCCTTCCTTTGCTCTTTCTGCTACAGTTGCACCTGATAGAAGCTGTGATGCTCAAGTCATCTGGGATGTGGCAGAACAGATCATTGCCTGTCACAAAAGGTCATTCAGGTCAAGCATCCATGGCCCTCTGTGGTCTGAAGAGCATTCACGTAGTCATCCGTGCTGTCTGTGTACCCTTGGGCCCTACTTTCAGTCTATATTTTTTCTCTGTTCCTGGAGGCCCTGCAGCAGGCTGATCAGGCTGATCTCAGTGAAGATCCACTCCTTCACTAAGTGACTCACCTGCATTCCGCTGCACCAGCCAGCTGCTGTTTGGTTGGTCTCTTTCTATTTCTCTGTCATAGGTACTTCTGGGATCAAGATAGTTCACTAGCAAACACTAATATTCTACTCCTTCCATTAAATGCTTTATTTCTAGTAAAGCTCAGGAATAGAAACATTGTGTTCAGGATGAAATATAGTTATTCTGAGATTTGGGTGTTTTGACATATTGCATTTAGAACCATGTTCACTGTTCTCTAATTCAGCCTTTAGGAATTCAGCCTTCTACATTTCATTAATCTTGCAAATATTTAAAACTTTGGGAGATTTTTTTTTAATTAATGAATGTGTGCTCCTTATATACATTTAGACTAACTTTTAACTTGCAATTTTTGTAAAAAGTGTTTCTAACATTATTGCATGTTCTTTCTTATTAGGGCAATGGCACCCCACTCCAGTACTCTTGCCTGGAAAATCCCATGGCTGGAGGAGCCTGGTAGGCTGCAGACCATGGGGTCGCAAAGAGTCGGACACGACTGAGCAACTTGACTTTCACTTTTCTCTTTCATGCATTGGAGAAGGAAATGGCAATCCACTCCAGTGTTCTTGCCTGGAGAATCCCAGGGACGGGGGAGCCTGGTGGGCTGCCGTCTATGGGGTCACACAGAGTTGGACACGACTGAAGCGACGTAGCAGCAGCAGCATAGCTCAGTTGGTAAAGAATCTGCCTACAATGCAAGAGACCTGAGTTCAGTCCCTGGGTCTGGCAGATCCCCTGGAGAAGGAATTGGCAACCCACTCCAGTATTCTTGCGTGGAGAACCCCATGGACAGAGGAACCTGGGTGTCTACAGTCCATGGGGTCACAAGAGTCGGACATGACTTAGAGACTAAACTGCCACCACTGCCTTTATGCCTGTTTGTGCCTGTTTGCTATACTCTATACTACTTCCTGCCTGTCTAATTTTCCAAGTCTTTTATCTCATTTGAATGTTTAATGTTACCACCTTTTCCAAATATACAGTTGTCAATCCATGTTTTGCCTTATTCAACTGTTTATGAATAATTTATTCACTGAAAGTAGTGAAGTTTGAAACCTATGCCTTTGGCTTTGTTTTGCTCTATATTAATTAGTGTTTGAAGTGAAGTCGCTCAGTCCTGTCCGACTCTTTGCGACCCCATGGACTTAGCCTACCAGGCTGCTCCCTCCATGGGATTCTCCAGGCAATAGCAAGAGTACTAGAGTGGGTTTCCATTTCCTTCTCCAGGGCATCTTCCTGACCCAGGGATCGAACCTGGGTCTCCCACATTCCAGGTTTAGGCCAGATAAATCAGGCTTGTAATAGCTGGGAACATCACAGTTTGGAAAAGCTGGAAAAAAGTAAGTAAACAAGTTGGGAGGAATGACATAATACATATTCAATAATCACATGGATCCAAATAAATAACCAAAAAGGGGGATGTTACTAAGAAACAGAGCCCTGAATATAGGCAAGAAATATGCAGAAAGTGTTTTATATTAATATATAATGATGATTTTTTAAAATTTAGTTTGTTAAACAGAAATTTCACAACAGAATTTTCATGGGTCTACTGAAAACTGAAAATCATACATTTTGTAAGCAATAATTAGGTAAAGGTTAGTACTGAGATTAAGTGAAGAAATAATCTTATTTCACTTCATACTGCTCAAATTAAATTAAACATAGTATGTTAATTCATAATCACATTTCAGTGGACAGACATGGAAACTTATGATGTCCAAAAGGTAAATTGTAAATGGTTAGGTGTACAGAAAATATTCTAATATGAAATAATTGAATTGAGGTGAGACTATTCAATCTGTAGAGATTAATGTACACATAACTTTAATGCAAATATGTAGTTTTATTGCAAAGATATAGCCTTATTGGACATATATGTATATCTTTATAGGAACAATCTTAAGGCAAATAATTTTATTAAAACTATATGGAATACATAACAAATAGAACTGTGGCATCAGAAAACAAAAATGTGGTCATTTTTTGCTAATGTGTGATACAATTTATAGCTTTGGTGGGAAAATGCTCAAATTCTCTTTAAATGTAATATTAGTCCTAAAATAGAAACATTGCATGTACCCACCCACCACCTTTAAGTCTCAAAATAGTCCTTGGGACATTTTAGTTATATAATAAATATTATTCTCCTTAGATTTGTTACTAAAGCAATGTAGTAATTATTGGCCACGGGATTTCAAATTTTGCAAACAAGAGATCAATCTGATGATGAGCATGGCAAAAATTCTGAGCTAATAGATGGGGTTCAAAACAGTCAATCTCCTGAAATTGTCTCATCATTTAAACCTTGCATTGTAAAAAACAAAATTTTAAAATATAATTTATTAACTATAGTTGTGTTGTATGTGTCAATCATTAACTCACTAGTAAAGGAAAACAAGAGAGATTAAAATACATAGATCTGTTACATATATGCATGATTCTGCTTAATGTCCCTAATATCAGAGCTCAAGTTTTGTCCATTCAATATGGAGGGGGAAATAGAATACAATTCCTAAGTGTAAAAAAATTACAACTACAGAGGCAAAGACAGAAAGATTTCCTCTAGGTTCTTATTCAAACAGTTGCAGGAAATGTTCTGGTTGAACTGTTTGGTATAACAGGCTGTGTGGAATCAGTAACGTGTGGCCAGGTGAGTGCAGTCATGTGGTATATAATGACCATGTGAAATGGGAGAGTAAGGGTGAAGAATGTTCTGAGATAATTTATGCAGAGGGAGAGGAGAACAAAAACAATGTCTCTACACTAATTGGTTAAACTATGACAAAGATAGGAAACTCCTACAATTCTAAGACCTGAGGGTTCTAAAGAGGGGTATTCTAAGACAATATCCGGGGTTTGGGGTGAAGCTCACTGTGTTGCTGTTGTTTAGTCTCTTACTCGTGTCCAAAGCTTTGTGACCCCATGGCCTGCAGCACACCACGCTTCCCTGTCCTTCACTATCTCCCACAGTTTTCTCAAACTCATGTCTTCTCCAGTGTACAACACCACTGTTAACAATTATTCAGGGTCAGGTGGCTTTGACACTGGTAAATTCCATGGTTTCTGGGATTATTATGAATGTGTTCTTTCCTTTCCTATTTCATTGCCAAGAACTGAGTCATGCAAGTGGGAAGAGAAACTGGAAACACACTTGGGCTACTATGGAAAAAGGTAAATGAAGGAGAATTGCATTTATTAGTGGTATTTCAGTCTCTTTCATGGTGCATGATACAATCATGAGAACCAAGAAGAGACAGTGAAGGGAATTAAGGAGAAAAATGGCATGATTTTATCTACCTCACAGAAAAAATACTGTCTTTGAATAAAAAGAGATTGATGAAAGTGAAGAAGTACCAAAATTAAAGTTTTATAAGGCATATTTCAATATAAAAAGTATACAAAGATATAAATTTTAAAAGTTCCCATAAAAATAGAAGGAAATGAGTGAAATTAATATTTAGAAGAAAAAGTAAGCATATAACTGACTAATGTAGATAAAATAGATGAATTATAAACTCATCATATTTTCTCTTGTGGTTGATTTTATGTATGATAAAATTGAGAATGAAAACAGAGGAACATATTTGGAAGGAAACTGTAAGTAAACATTGTGACCATTTCTCACAATATACATACCACATCAACCCTAATTTCCTACATAGATTATTGCAACCACATCTTAAGTGGTCTTTCTGCTTCCATTCTTATGTGAACTAAAGTGTATTGGGTTCTTCTATCATAACATCTCTCAGACATTTTCCTCACTACTAACAATGGAAGAGTGCACATTATATGTGATTAGTGACTGGTAAAATTTCAAAGGGCTTCCTTCGTAGCTCAGTTGGTAAAAAATCTGTCTGCAATGCAGGAGACCAGGGTTCCATTCCTGGGTTGGGAAGATCCCCTGGAGGAAGAAATGGCAACCCACTCCAGTATCCTTGACTGGAAAATCCCATGGACAGAGGACCCTGGCAGGCTACAGTCCACGGGGTCACAAGAGTCAGACATGATTTAGCAAGTAAACTACCACCACCAAAAGTTCAAACGTGCAGGTATAAATTATTGGGTTCTTAAAAAGACCCAGAGTGTTCCTTGTGTATGTCTCCACACTTAGAGCTGCATGTGCATCAATAGAAAGGACAAAAACCCTAGATTCAAAGAGTTTTTGACAAGAAATTCAAATTATGGGGTAAATGTTAAAATATGATATGGTGAAAATGAAAATGTTAATCACTCAGTCACATCTGACACTTTTGACCCCATGAACTGTAGCTCACTGGGCTTCTCTGTCCGTGGAATTCTTCAGGGAAGAATAATGGAGTGGGTAGCCATTCCCTTCACCAGGGGATCTTCCTAACACATGGACTGAACCCAGGGCTCCTGCATTGCATGCAGATTCTTATGGCCTCAGGTATCAGGGAAATAATAAAGGTCAAACTAAATAAGTTATATACAAAAACATTACAGTAAAAATGTATAATTTTACATGCAGGAATAATGGGTTCCTTTATTAATACATAGAGTGTGGCATTCCAGCTCCACCAAAGAGATGACTAGGTGATTGTCAGTCAGACACTGTGGTCAATTTATAGGATACAAAATTGCCTGTGCATCCTGAAGACTATACTGCAGCACCTGATATGGTTCAGTTCAGTTCACTTCAGTCACTCAGTTGTGTCCAATTCTTTGCGACCCCATGGACTGCAGCATGCCAGGCCTCCCTGTCCATCACCAGCTCCCGGAGTTCACTCAAATTCATGTCATCGAGGAGGGGATGCCATCCAACCATCCCATGCTCTGTCACCCCCTTATCCTCCTGCCTTCAATCTTGCCCAGAGTCAGGATCCTTTCAAATGAGTCAGCTCTTTGCATGAGGTGGCAAAAGCATTGGAGCTTCAGCTTCAGCATCAGTCCTTCCAATGAACACCAGGACTGATCTCCTTTAGGATGGACAGGTTTGATCTCATTGCAGTCCAAGGAACTCTCAAGTCTTCTCCAACACCACAGTTCAAAAGCATAAATTCTTTGGTGCTTAGCTTTCTTTATGGTCCAACTCTCACATCCATAAATGACTACTGGAAAAACCATAGCCTTGACCAGACAGACCTTTGTCAACAAAGTAATGACTTTGCTTTTTAATATGCTGTCCAGGTTGGTCATAACTTTCCTTCCAAAGAGTAAGTGTCTTTAGATTTCATGGCTGCGGTGACCATCTGAGGTGATTTTGGAGCCCCCCGAAAATAAAGTCAGCCACTGTTTCCCCATCTATTTGCCATGAAGTGATGGGACCGGATGCCATGATATTTCTGAATGTTGAGCTTTAAGCCAACTTTTCCATTCTCCTCTTTTATTTTCATCAGGAGGCTCATTAGCTCTTCCTCACTTTCTGCCATAAGAGTTGTGTCATCTGCATATCTGACGTTATTGATATTTCTCCTGGAAATCTTGATTCCGGCTTGGGCTTCATGCAGCCCAGGATTTCTCATGATGTAATCTACATATAAGTTAAATAAGCAAGGTGAGAATATACAGTCTTGATATACTCCTCTTCCTATTTGGAACCAGTCTGTTGTTCCATGTCGAGTTCTAACTGTTGCTTCCTGATGTGCATACAGATTTCTCAAGAAGCAGCTCATGTGGTCTGGTAGTCCCATCTCTTTAAGATTTTTCCACAGTTTATTGTGATCCACAAAGTCAAAGGCTATGACATAGTCAATAAAGCAGAAATAGATGCTTTTCTGGAACTTTCTGGTTTTTTTCAATGATCCAGTGGATGTTAGCAATTTGATCTCTGGTTCCTCTGCACTTTCTAAATCAAGCTTGAACATCTGGAAGTCCACAATTCATGCACCGTTGAAGCCTGGCTTGGAGAATTTTGAGCATTACTCTACTAGCGTGTGAGTTGATTGCAATTGTGTGGTAGTTTGAGCATTCTTTAGCATTGCCTTTCTTTGGGATTAGAATGAAAACTGACCTTTCCCAGTCTTGTGGCCACAGCTAACTTTCCAAATTTAGTGGCATATTGAGTGCAACACTTTCACAGCATCATCTTTTAGGATTTGAAATAGCTCAACTGGAATTCCATCACCTCCACTAGCTTTGTTCATAGTGATGCTTCCTAAGGACAACTTGACTTCCCATTCCAGGATGTCTGGCTCTAGGTGAGTGATCACACCATCGTGATTATCTGGGTCATGAAGACGTTTTTTGTACAGTTCTTCTGTGTGTTCTTGCCACCTCTTCTTAGTATCCTCTGCTTCTGTTAGGTCCATACCATTTCTATCCTTTATTGAGCCCATCGTTGCGTGAAATGTTCCCTTGGTATCTCCAATTTTCTTGAAGAGATCCCTAAACTTTCCCATTCCATTGTTTTCCTCTATTTCTTTGCATTGACCACTGAGGAAGGTTTTCCTATCTCTCTTTGCTATTCTTTGGAACTATGCATTTTAATGGGTATAATTTTCCTTTGCGGCTTTGCCTTTCACATCTCTTTTCACAGCTATTTGTAAGGCCTCCTCTGACAGCCATTTTGTTTTGTTTTGTTTGCATTTCTTTTTCTTGGGGATGGTCTTGATCCATGTTTCCTGTACAATGTCACAGACCACTGTCCACAGTACATCAGGCACTCTGTCTATCAGATCTAGTTCCTTAAAACTATTTGTCACTTCCACTGTATAATTGTAAGGGATTTGATTTAGGTCATACCTGAGTAGCCTAGTGGTTTTCCCTACTTTCTTCAATTTAAGTCTGAATTTGGCAATAAGGATTTCATGGCCTGAGCCACAGTCAGCTCCTGGTCTTGCTTTTGCTGACTGTATAGAGTTTCTCTATCTTTGACAGCAAAGAATATAATCAATCTGATTTCTGTGTTGACCATCAGGTGATGTCTGTGTGTAGAGGCTTTTCTTGTGTTGTTGATAGAGGGTGTTTGCTATGACCAGTGCGATCTTTTGGCAAAACTCTATTAGCATTTGCCCTGCTGCATTCTGTACGCCAAGGCCAAATTTGCCTGCTCAGTTCAGTTCAGTCGCTCAGTGTGTCTGACTCTTTGTGACCCCATGAATAACAGCATGCCAGGCCTCCCTGTCCATCACCAGCTCCCAGATTTTACTCAAACTCATGTCCATCGAGTTGGTGATGCCATCCAACCATCTCATCCTCTTAGGTCCCCTTCTCCAGAGCCCTCAATCCTGCCCAGCATCAGAGTCTTTTCCAAAGAGTCAACACTTTGTATGAGGTAGCCAAAGTATTGGAGATTCAGCTTTAGCATCATTCCTTCCAATGAACACCCAGGACTGATCTCCTTTAGGATGTACTGGTTGGATCTCCTTGCAGTCCAAGGGACTCTCAAGAGTCTTCTCCATCACCACAGTTCAAAAGCATCAATTCTTTGGCTCTCAGCTTTCTTCACAGTCCAACTCTCACATCCATACATAACCACTGGAAAAACCATAGCCTTGACTAGACGGACCTTTGTTGGCAAAGTAATATCTCTACTTTTTAATATGCCATCTAGGTTAGTCATAAATTTCCTTCCAAGGAGTAAGCGTCTTTTAATTTCATGGCTGCAAACACTATCGACAGTGATTTTGGAGCCCAGAAAAATAAAGTCTGACACTGTTTCCACTGTTTCCCATCTATTTCCCAGGAAGCGATGGGACCAGATGACATGATCTTAGTTTTCTGAATGTTGAGCTTTAAGCCAACTTTTTCACTCTCCTCTTCTACTTTCGTCAAGAGGCTTTTGAGTTCCTCTTCACTTTCTGCCATAAGGGTGGTGTCATCTGCATATCTGAGGTTATTGATATTTCTCCAGCAATCTTTATTTCAGCCTGTGCTTCTTCGAGCCAGTGTTTCTCATAATGTGCTCTGCATATAAGTTAAATAAGCAGGGTGACATTATACAGCCTTGACGTACTTCTTTTCCTATTTGGAACCAGTCTGTTGTTCCATATCCGGTTCTAACTATTGCTTCCTGACCTGCACACAGATTTCTCAAGAGGCAGGTCAGGTGGTCTGGTATTCCCATCTCTTTCAGAATTTTCCACAGTTTATTGTGATCCACACAGTCAAAGGCTTTGGCATAGTCAATAAGGCAGAAATATATGTTTTTCTGGAACTCTCTTGCCTTTTCAATGACTCAACGGATGTTGGCAACTTGATCTCTGGTTCCTTTGCCTTTTCTAAAACCAGCTTGAACATCTGGAATTTCATGGTTCACATATTGCTGAAGCCTGGCTTGGAGAATTTTGATCATTACTTTACTAGCGTGTGAGATGAGTGCAATTGTGTGGTAGTTTGAGCATTCTTTCGCATTGCCTTTCTTTGGGATTGGAATGAAAACTGACCTTTTCCAGTCCTGTGGCCACTGCTGAGTTTTCCAAATTTGCTGGCATATTGAGTGCAGTACTTTCACAGCATCATTTTTCAGGATTTGAAATAGCTCAACTGGAATTCCATCACCTGCACTAGCTCTGTTTGTAGTGATGCTTCCTAAGGCCCCTTTGACATCCCATTCCAGGATGTCTGGTTCCAGGTGAGTGATCACATCATCGTGATTATCTGTGTCATGAAGATGTTTTTTTTGTACAGTTCTTCTGTGTATTCTTGCCACCTCTTCTTAATATTCTCCGCTTCTGTTAGTTCCATACCATTTCTGTCCTTTATTGAGCCCATCGTTGCATGAAATGTTCCCTTGGTATCTCCAACTTTCTTGAAGAGGTCCTTAACATTTCCCATTCTATTGTTTTCCTCTATTTCTTTGCATTGACCACTGAGGAAGGCTTTCTTACCTCTCCTTGCTATTCTTTGGAATTTTGCATTCAGAGGGGAATATCTTTCCTTTTCTCCTTTGCTTTTTGCTTCCCTTCTTTTCACAGCTATTTGTAAGGCCTCCTCAGACAGCCATTTTGCTTTTTGCATTTCTTTTCCATGGGGATGGGCTTGATCCCTGTCTCTTGTACAATGTCACGAACCTCTGTCTATAGTTCATCAGGCATTCTGTCTATCAGATGTAGTCCCTTAAATCTATTTCTCACTTCCACTGTATAATCATAAGGGATTTGATTTAGGTCCTACCTGAATGGTTTAGTGGACTTCCCTACTTTCTTCAATTTAAGTCAGAATTTGGCAATAAGGAGTTCATGATCTGAGCCACAGTCATCTCCTGGTCTTGTTTTTGCTGACTGTATAGAGCTTCTCTATCTTCGGCTGTAAAGAATATAGTCAGTCTCATTTCGGTGTGACCATCTGGTGATGTCCATTTGTAGAGTCTTCTCTTGTGTTGTTGGAAGAGCGTGTTTGCTGTGACCAGTGCATTCTCTTGGCAAAACCTATTACCTTTGCCCTGCTTCATTCCATACTCCAAGGCCAAATTTGTCTGTTATGTCAGGTGTGTCTTGACTTCCTACTTTTGCATTCCAGTTCCCTATAATGAAAAGGACATGTTTTTTCAGTGTTAGTTCTAAAAGGTCTTGTAAGTCTTCACTGAACCGTTCAACTTCAGCTTCTTCAGCATTACTGGTTGAGGCATAGGCATAGATTACCGTGATATTGAGTGGTTTGTCTCAGAAATGAACAGAGATCATTCTGCCATTTTTGAGACTGCATCCAAGTACTGCATTTTGGACTCTTTTGTTGACTATGATGGCTGTTCATTCTTCTAAGGGATTCTTGGCCCTAGTAGTAGACATAATGTTCATCTGAGTTAAATTCACCAATTCAAGTCCATTTTAGTTTGCTGATTCCTAAAATGTTGACATTCACTTATGTCATCTCCTGTTTGACCACCTCCAATTTGCCTCAATACATGGACTTAACATTCCAGGTTCCTATGCAATATTGCTTTTTATAGCATTGTCACTTGTTTCCATCACCAGTCACATCCAAAACTGGGTGTTCTTTTTACTTTGGCTCCATCTCTTCATTTCTCCACTGATCTCCAGTAATATATTGAGCACCTTCCATCATGGAGAGTTCATCTTTCAGTGTCCTATCTTTTTGCCATTTCATACTGTTCATGGGGCTCTCTAGGCAAGAATACTGAAGTGGTTTGCCATTCCCTTCTCCAGTGGACCACATTTTGTCATAACTCTCCACTGTGACCCACCCATCTTGGGTGGCCCTAAACATCATGGCTCATAGTTTCACTGAGTTAGACAAGACTGTGGTACATCATTGAGTTACGGTTAATCTAACTGATACAGTTAGGTTTACTGAATAGTTCAATAAATAAAGGATGAATGCATGAATTATTTTACATAGTTTAGCAAAGATTCATAGTGTAAAAATTAACACTAAAATCTCTCTTATGTATGTAACTTTAAACTATAGATAAATTCTATATGTGGTGTGAAGTGAGGACCTTAACTCATAAACAAATTAGAAACTCATCTAAATTCCAAATTCTATTCTGTGTGGTTAAGGAATGGTATTTTAATAATAAATAAATTTTGCACTGAATGCATCAATAGATACTGCCCAAATTTAAGACTGTGAATACCTTAAACAGCCTTTCCTAGAAGGACAATTATCCTACTCTCCAAAGATACAGAGCACTTGGAGACATGTAAAGTGGCATTGGCAGGTAGCTAGTGCTCCTCAGACCGTATTTCATAGAGAGAGAAACTTGTGCAGCACTAACTGACTCAGAGGAGGCTGTGATTATTTCTTAAGTTGTCTTAATAAACAGTTTATTGAGTTTAAAAATGCAGTTTGTCATGAAGAGATGTCTCCACAGTAAAAACAGACCATTTCTATTTAAGTGCACAGATTGATTTAAGCAAGGTATGAGCTTCAAGGGAAAATAGTAAGGATTGAATTAGTTGCTTGAATAATTCAAACCAGACATATATGTTACATAGGGCAATATGCATTATAAAAGAGAAAAACATAGTTACTTCTTCACAATAAAAAAAAAAAAGGTAAGCAGCAAGTATTTTAACCAGCTTATTTTATAGTAGTATATTCTTTTTAATTAAGAAATGAAAAAAAGAAAAAAAAAGTTCATTTCAGTCAAATTCATTAATGAGATAAATCTCCTGAACTTGAAATATGCAGGCTGTAACCACAAGAAATCAGACTCTCATTTTATGACAATGAGTGAGATACTGCATTTAGCACTTGCTTTCTGATAATTATTCAGACATAGATATTTTAAATAGATATTACATGACATTTACATGTCTATGATACATGCTACATATTCACAATATTTATGTATTTTCATAAGTATACATGCATATTTATAAATATATATCTAGAGGTAGAAAAATATGCAAAAGTTGAGTTTGCATTTGTCTGTTGTCAGGTCTGTGACTGCTATGATCAATTTTTTTACCCATTTTTTCCCTATTTCTTATTCAATTACTGCTAAAGACCTCAAAATTATCTAATTACCTTTCAAGGCCCAACATGTAAAATATAAGTAGAGTTGCTAAGATTGTTGGGGGCCAGCCATAATGAGGTTGAGGACACATTACCTCAAATTCTTACTTACTTTATATTCTAAACTCAAGTGAATATATGACTTGCTATGATGTTTTATTTGTACTATAAACTTCTGTAGTATATCACATGGAATTTGCATGATGATGACAAGAACATATTTCTTATTTTTCTGATGAAAGTTTAAGTCTCTTTCTTACAGAGTGGTCTGGAGAATGGTGGTGGTGGGAGAGGGTGGTGCTGAACTGGGCCTGGCAGTGGAGTCTTAGTGATCACACTGCCCTTTGGTTATCTGAGATGCAGCTCACAAGAGAAACATCAAAGAAAACATGAAAAAAAAAAAACAAAAACACATACAAAAATGGAGAATTAGGAAGCTCAAGGCAGAAAAATACAAATAAAAAGATAATAGAAACCAAACTGATCAGAAAAGAGAAGCATTTTCCAGAAGAAAATGCCACCCGTTACCTACAGCAATTCTTATCCTGAAAATAGGCTACACAACATATTTTTTGTTTTCGTTGTTGTCTGTTTTACTGTTACACATAAACCCATAACCTTTAATGTGAGCCAAAAGAAAGAGTTTAAGAGTTGTTTTCTATTTTCACATTGTGGTATTTTAGAATACTGGATTTGATTTATTAATAAAAATACAAACAAAAAATGGGTAGCTATCATGTGAATTGATTTGAAATCATTGATTTATTTTGTCCTGTTTTGCTGCTGGACACAGTGTATCTGAGTGACTCTAAACATTTTATTCATAGATGGGATCCAGAGGGTAAAATCCACCAGAGTTGAACCAGGCTACATTGGTGGATTTCAACTTGCTTGGTTTCTCTGATATTCTTGACCTTCGAGGATTTCTTTTTGGGGTATTTTTGATCATGTATATGATTATTCTGATGGGAAATAGTCTCATTATTATAATAACCAAGATGGATCCTTCCCTCCAGACTCACATTTTTTTTTTCCTTAGGGAATTTTTCTTCCTTGGAAATATGTATCAGTCACTGTCCCCGGGTTATTAACAGATCTTTGTAGACAATCTAGAAATATATCCTTGCTGGCCTGTGCTGCTCAAATGTATTTCTTTCTGGTGCTTGGGGTCACTGAGTGCCTTCTTCTGATTTCAATGGCTATGACAGGTATGTTGCCATTGGCAACCCACTGCTGTACCCTCTCCTTATGAACTGCAGGCTGTGTGTCTAACTGGCCGCTGGCAGTTGGGTCAGTGGAATTCCTACGTACTTAGGATTTACTTACCAGATCTTCTCTCTACCCTTCTGTGGCCCTAACCAGTTGAATCACTTCTTCTGTGATGTACATCCAGTGCTAAAGCTTGCCTGTGGGGACACTTTTATGATTGAGATATTTGTTTATGTAGTTGCTATTCTAGTTGTCACTATTATTCCTTTTATGTTAATTCTTGGTTCTTTCACGAGAATAATTGAGACCATCTTAAAGCTGCCTTCAGACACTGGGCGAGCCAAGGCTTTCTCCACCTGCTCTTCTGATCTCATGATTGCGGCTTTATTCTTTGGATCAGGACCCATTACATATTTAAGACCAAGTCCAGTCATTTGATAGGAATGGACAAGTTTCTCTTTTTTATACCATTGCCACACTGATGTTTAACCCTATGGTATATCGTCTGAGAAACAAAGATGTTATGGTGGCACTGAGAAAATTCCTACTGAAATTGATTGTACTGTGATTTAAAAATATTAATTCATAAAATTTGTTTCTTATTCATTACAGTCTCCACTCAATAATTTCTGTTATTTTCCCATTATATATGATTTAATATTTTAGGTAAATGATCTCTTATTTTTATATCACACAAAGTCTGATGTCATGTTAAATAGAAAAGTAATACTAAACTCTATTCAGGGTATTGAAATCTCTGATATAACACATAGCATTCATTAACGGGTCTTGTGACCGTTGTTGGTTTTTAATTTTCCAGAATATTGCCTACATTTTCTTTTTCCAATGAGATTATTCAGCTTTCTTTCTCTAGTCGCAATGTATAGCCTGGAAACTAATAGATATCAAATCAGCTTTATTAGATTAAAAGACTAACAGCATGGTATAGCAGACCTGGTGTTGATAGTTCCACTAAAAGATGAGTGTTTGAGCAAAAATTATGACATTACATTCGAGACATAAAATGTCAACTCATTGGCAGTTGTACCTCTGCTGACTGCACAGAACAATGGGAAGAAGCAAAGGCCATTTGTTGCCTTTAATTTGAGGAAGGTTTTCCAATTTTCCATATATGCTGGTAGGGCATCTTCAGATACTGGTTTCTGAATATAGATTTCATGTCATAACATACTACCTGCATGAGAAGAATGTACTGTTTTCTAGGAAAGCCATTATTCTGATTGATAAAGGGTGGAAAAGAGATTTTCCAGCAATGGCTGACTCATCGACCTCTTGCATACAAGATCACTCCTTTAAAGATTTCCTTCTACATAAGAAGCAAAGAAAGCCTTCCCAAATTTGATTCTCTGGTTTCGACCACTTATTCAGGCTCAAAAATCTTATTTTTAACTGGGTGATTTGCTCTGAATATGCCTTTTAACATTCTGTCTATAATTATTTGCTTTGAGATATCCTTATTTTCCTCACTGCAGATGGTGAACTGAAGCTATGAAATTAAAAGGTGCTTGCTTCTTGGAAAGAAAGCTATGGCAAACCTAGACAAAGTATTAAAAAGCAAAGACATCACTCTGCTGATAAAGGTCCATATAGTCAAAGCTATGGTTTTTCCAGTAGTCATGGATGGATGAGAGAATTGGACCATAAAGAAGGCTAGGTGCTGAAGAATTGATGCCTTTTAATTGTGGTACTCAAGAAGACTCTTGAGAGTCCTTTGGCCTGCAAAGAGATCAAACCAGTCAATCCTAAACTAAGTCAATGCTGAATATTTGTTGGAAGAACTGATGATGAAGCTGAAGCTACAATACTTTGGCCAACAGATGGGAAGAGACGACTCATTGGAAAAGACCCTGATGCTGGGAATGATTGAGGTTAGGAGAAGAAGAGGGCATCAGAGATGGTTGGATGGCATCACAGACTCGATGGACTTGAGTTTAAGCAAACTCTGGGAGATGGTAAAGAACAGGGAAGCCTGGCATGCTGCAGTCCATGGGTTGCAGAGTTGGACACAGCTGAGTGACTGAACAGCAACAACATAGGATATTAAATATAGTTCCTTGTGTGTATATACACATGCACGCATGCGCGTGTGTGCACGCACACACATACACATAGTAGGACCTTGCTGGTAATCAGTTTTGTAAATAATAGTTTGTATCTGCTACTCATAAACTCCAAATTTGTCCCCCTACCCTTTTTCCCCTTTGGTAACTATAAATTTGTTTTCTATGCTTGTGAGTCTCTTTGTTCTGTAAATAAGTTCATTTGTATCATTTTTTTAGGTTCCACATATAAATGATATCATGCCATATTTGGATATTTGTCTTTTTCTAACTTGGTTCATTTAATATGATAATCTCTAGGTCAATCAATGTTGCTGTGAAAGGTATTATTTCATTCTTTTTTATGGCTAATATTCCATTGTGTAATATGTACCATATTTTTATCCATTCATCTGTCAACAGACATTAAGGTTGCCTTCATGCCTTAGCTATTGTAAATAGTACTACTATGAACATAAGGGAGCATATGTCTTTTCAAATTATAGTTTTATTCAGATATATACCCAGGATTGTGATTGCTGGATCATATGGCAATTTTATTTTTGATTTTTAAGGAACCTCAACAAGTTTTCCACAGTGGCTGCACTAGTTTGCATTCCCACCAACAATGTATTAGGATTCCCTTTTCTCCATAAGCTCTCTAGCATTTATTATTTGTAGATATTTTTTTAATGATGGCTATTTTGACTGCTGTGAGGTTGTAGTTTTGATTTACCTTTCACTAATAACTATTGCTATTGAGCATTTTTTTTCATGTGCCTGTTGACTATCTGTATGTTTTCTTTGTAGAAATGTCTAATCAGGTCTTCTGTCAAATTTTTCCTGGTTTGCTATTATGTTGTGTTGTTATTGAGTTATATGGGCTGTTTGTGTGTATATATATATTTGTTTGTTTGTTTGTTTTGTTTTTGTTCTTTTTTTAAAAATTTAAATTTATTTATTTTAATTAGAGGCTAATTACTTTATAATATTGTATTGGTTTTGCCATACATCAACATGAATCCATTAAACCCTTGTCATTTTGCATGGTTTGCAAAAATTTTTACCCTGTCCTAGGTTGTCTTTTCATTTTGCTTATGGTTTCCTATGCTGGCAAAAGCTTATATGTTTCATTAGATCCTATTTATTTATTTCAATTTTTATTTCTATTTTCTTGGAGCTTGAACTAAGAATATGTTGCCATGACTTATTTATTTCTGTATGCAAATAGACTCTGTTTTCATATGGACACACAGTGTGATTCATTTCTCTTTGTGATTTGTGTTTTTGGAATGGAATATTTGTAGTTTAAATTCTTTGTAAGTTCAGAATCACAGACAATTTCAACAAACAAATGTAATTACAAAATCTTAAAAATATGTTTTTTTTTAATATATTGTCTTATTTACTCAGAGTATTTAAAGGCAACCTTAATGTCTGTTGACAGA
This sequence comes from Bison bison bison, assembly GCF_000754665.1. NCBI lineage: Eukaryota > Metazoa > Chordata > Mammalia > Artiodactyla > Bovidae > Bison > Bison bison. Next base: position 98,982 of record NW_011494675.1, on the reverse strand, counting down.
TGAATGGATAAAAATATGGTACATATTACACAATGGAATATTAGCCATAAAAAAGAATGAAATAATACCTTTCACAGCAAAAAAGAGTTGAAGTGAGTGTCATTTTCTTATTTACTTCACTCAACTAGTGAGCTGGAATGAAGGCTAAACACACTGAGACGAGGGGAGGGGTGAACACACACATGAACACACACAAACTCAAACAGAAAAGGAAAAATGATAACTTGGTAGTGGGCTATGCACCCTTTTGGAATATGTGGGCGCTACAAAGAAGCAATTAAACAGACAATTAAAATTAATATCTTATAAACATTGGTGAAACATTAAGGTAACAGAGAGATCCATAATCACATGAGGATGCAGGAGCCACATCCCATTTGACTGCATCTAACTGCATATGATCTTGTTTTAATTTCCTCTGAGATTAGAGTTTATGCCTTTAGAGGACTGATGCCACAACCCAAACCTATAATCCTGTCCTCATGGTTACCCTACGCTGTTCAAGGAAAACCAAATAAAAGGTAGCCATGTGTATGCGTTCAGAAAGTGTCTCAGATTTTTACGAAGATGTAATTCAAAATTTCACTGCTTTTCATTTCACTTAGAAAATGAAAATCTTTTCATTTTTGTGCCTCAACTGAGTTATTTGGCATTCTAATAAAAACAACAACAACAATAAACTAGACAAGTTAGTAATGGGAAGGATGCTGTTAAGTATTGGTGCTGCCATTCATTAATGTGGACAGGTACAGTGTGTGCTTATATTAATGTGTATGCTTAGTTGCCCAGTCATATCTGACTCTTGGGACCCCATAGACAGTAGGCTCCTCTTTCCATGGGATTCTCCAAGCAAGAATACTGGAGTGGGTTGCCATTTCCTTCTCCAGGGGATCTTCTCCACCCAGGAATTGAACCCGGGTTTCCTGCATTGCAGGCAAACTCTTTACAGACTGAGCTATGAAGGAAGCCCTGTGCTAATACTAATACATGGCATTAATTTTATAGTGTGCTTTGTAATGAAAGAGTTGTTTGGTTTAATTTAAAACACTATAAAATCATGTTTATGAATATGGTAATTGTCAACATGTTGATTATTTGAAATGGACTTTTTTTTACTGCATGAGGAACACAAAAGCACCTTTCAAGTATTGATGCATAGATTCTAGAGTTGCAGGATATACAAAGTGGTCCTGAAGAGAAAAAAAAAAAAATGCATTGAGTTAAACTCCCATACCTGTTCAGACAATGGAAGAGACTTCAGGTAGAATAGTTTGGTACTTTGCATTTTGGATGTAGGCTAGAAGAGAAAGAATAGAACATATATATTGGATTTGCAGAAACTGAAGTGAAATATGTGTACTTAGCCCAATAATTTGAGAATCTTTCAAACCAGGTATATTTTAACATGGAGAATTGTTTAATAGATTCCAATGCTCATTCATTTGTCCACTAATTTTCCTCTTGCTTCACTTGCTCTATATAATATGGTGTTATCCTAGATTATTTTCATGTGTGACTAATTTTATTAGACCTACTACTTCTTGTAAACTTTTGAGAGGAAAATATTTACATGAATTCAAATTGAAGCATAAAGTATCTGTAATAAATGGCCAGAAAAAATTATACTTTGCTCACTGAGTTCATCCTGTTGGGATTAGCAGACACACTGGAGCTACAGGTTATCTTCTTTTGCCTTTTTTCTGTGATTTATACACTTACAGTTGTGGGGAATGTTGGGATGATTCTCTTAATCAGAACAAATTCCTGACTTCACACACTCATGTACTTCTTCCTGGCTAACCTGTCCCTTGTGGATGTTTGTTATTCATCCACCATCACTCCAAAGACGCTAGTAGATTTTTTTATCGGAGAAGAAAACCACCTCCTTTGCTGGCTGCTTTCTGTAGATGTACTTCTTTATCATTTTTGCCACAACTGAATGCATCGTTTTCGGGTTAATGGCCTGTGACTGCTCTGTGGCCATATGCAACCCTCTCCCGTTCGCCTTGATCATGTCCAGTACAATCTGCCTGAAAAAGGGGCTTTTACAGCAGGACTGTTGAACTCTGTGGTTCACACAAGTTGTATAAGCAGCTTATCATTCTGCAGTTCCAATGTCACTCATCACTTCTTCTGTGACAGCCCCCAATTTTCGAGCTCTCTTGTTCCGACACATGCCTATATGAAAGTATCTTGTCCACTTTTGCTGGTGTGAATATCATTGGAACTCTGCCGGTGATCCCCACTGCCGGGAGCTGGCGAGAGACATTCCGCTCGTGACAAAGGTCATGAGGAAGGAGGCTCGGCATACGCAAAGGCGGGATCGAGCCTTGGGAGTCTCCCCGGATATTCTCGAGCATCTTCCCCCAAAAAACCAGAGTCTGCCTACTTTATTGCTTTGTGCTCTCACCTGTGACTTTACTGGGGGCTGTCCCCCACCACCATCTCGCTCTGTCAAAGAGTTAACTTACAGCTCCAATTAATAAAGTTCCTGGGCAATTAGGAGTGTTTAAATCCAAACCCCTCAGATGGCTCTCTAACTCGCCTGACAACACAGCTATGCATACGATTATTTACAGTCTCCCAGCCTCGAGAGGCACGGGAAGCTTAAGATATTCAAATAGCTTAGAGCCTCTCAGAGAGTTAGAAACTGTCAGGATAAGACTAGTAAGGGATTTCATTGATGAGTCAATGCTTGTTGCCAAGTTTTCACATCCCCTGAATTGTATCCTTGAATGTGTATTAATTAATATAGTTGGTATGTAGAAAAAATAAGTAGTGGCCTTGGTGTTAGTAACTTTAGGCCCTTAAGGTGATAAATTCTTTCCTTTGTTGTAAACCCATTACACATCCGTCCTATAGGAATGCAATTTTATCTTCGGAAGATGGCGCCAAACTTTAAAATAATTACTCTTAGAGAAAATAAGTCTTTATTGATAAGTCCTTGTCAAGAGTCATAAAATGTTAGTAGGTCTTCTGGCCAGAAGATGGTGTAAATCACCTAAACCATTTGTATATGATAAATTTGCAGAAAAGAAACCCTGGTGTTTGATAAGAATCAAAGACTGCTGACTTTGCATCCCCTATTATCCTCTATGTGTAACTTAGGGTATATAAGCCCCTGTTGAAAATAAAGCTATGGGCCTTGCTCACCAGCGCTTGGTCTCCCTATGTCATTCTTTTCACATTCTGGCTGAAGTCTCCATCTGGAGCGTGGAACCCACCATGCTTACTAATTATGCCTGGGCTTCTAAGACCCACTGGAGAAGGTGTCTAGGGTGAGGCACCTTCCGCTATTTGAGAGGGTGCCTGCGGCCTACGTAAGTGGTGCAAACTTCTTGTCTTGAAGTTTTATTGGTCTCCCATGTAAACCAAGCTACTCAGCCTCTTTTCTCCACTGAATTTTCCTACTAAGCTATCCTCATTCGATTACTCTTTATATCTCTAATTAGCATATAAATAGTCGCCTAGGCCATCTCTCCTTCGAATACCCTGGATCAGCCGGGGCTGGACCCCGGCACCTCACCTCCTACTCCTACATTCTCTTCTCCATTTTCCGTATGCATTCAGGGGAGGGGAGATGCAAAGCATTCTCCACGTGTGCATCTCACCTGACAGCCATCATCCTGTTCTATTCCACCTCCATCTATACTTATCTGAGACCTACTTCCAGCTACTCCTTGACACAGGACAAAGTAGCTTCCATGTTCTACACAGTGGTCATCCCCATGTTGAATCCTCTGATCTACAGTCTCTGGAATACGGAAGTGAAGAAGGCTTTATGGAATGGAATTACTAGGAAAAGGATTCCTTCATTTCTGTCATTGATTAATTTTCTGAACTAAATAAAGTACATAATTTAACTTTCAGAAACTGGATCAAGCTTATTTTCATTACAACTTAATCTGTGTAATTATGTTCTAGTAATATTCATGGACACGAGTCCTGTTAGATATAACTTATCAAACATGTCAGATCATGAAACTTTTTTCTAATCATTGTATGTTTTCCTATAGGTTTCTAAAATATGATTTATTCATAAAGCTGTCTTGGTTAGGGAAATAAAGGGTTAAGTATATGGAGGAGATAACTTTTGCAATGTCACATGAATCTAGTTGTGTATTATATTTTTAATTGTCAGCTTTTTAAAATGTATTTTTTCAACATCTATGATTTGTAAAGGATTGTATATATCACATGTGTGAAAATATTTTCAATGTAGATTTCCACCTAATTGAATTAGGGCTGTAATGCTTAAATCAAAACTCAGTAATATCATTTAACTGCTACAATAAACATGTGGACTTTCATCTCCTTTATCCCCATAAACACATAGTTATTCTTTAAAGAATATGTAGGAATTTGTTTAAATATATTTGTTTAGAAAACTGCTGTTTGATTAGAAGGAATCAATTGCAACAGCTTTTCTTCTCTTCCCATCTTTTCTTCTTAAAAATTTCTCACATTTTCTCTCCCAGACTGATCCACATATTATACATAAAGCCACATGCACACACAGTCAGCTGTAGCAGAGTTTAATCAATGCATAGTTCAAAGTAGGTAGATCTGTATTTGAAGGATAAAACAGACCCGTATCCTTTAAAACAGTCTCATGGATTTCCTGATTATGGAAATATTCTACCAGTCACCAATTAAATCCATTAAAGTGAACCCATATATTATATTAAAGGTAAACAATAATATATATGTGGAATGGAGTGGCATAGTAGAATTCTGGAGGAAATTGAGTGGGATTCAGGGATTGTTAAGATGCTAACCACACTTAGAGCTTTTGGAGGGATATTCCTTGTGGCTCTTCTCTTGTCCTCACTGCTGAAATTGCTCCTGATAGAAGTTGCAATATTCAAGTCATCTGGGATATAACAAAGCTGATCTGTCACACTTCTCACACCATCCAGTGCCCTTTGCTGTCCACATAGTCCAGCTGGGTCTGATGATTATTCATGTAGGTATGTAGTAAGAAATTAGTGTCTCCTTCTAATTTATTTCAGTTAAAAACAGAGCTTCCATCTTAGCTCAGTTGGTAAAGAATTTTCCTGCAATGCAGGAGGTCTGGGTTCAATCTCTGAGTTGGGAAGATTCCTGGAGAAGGAAATGGCAACCCGTTCCAGTATTCTTGCTTGGAGAACTCCATGGACAAAGGAGTTCAGCAGACTACGGACCAGGGGTCTCAAAGAATCAGACATAACTGAGTGACTAAGACACTCACTTTTAAGAATGGAACTAGATTGAAGGTTAAATTCAGCCAGATGAGTGTAGGGATATGCACACACACACAAAAAGGGAAGAATCATAATTTGGTAGAGGATTATGTAACCATTGTAATAAGCTAAAACTTCAAAGAAAGAGGCAATTAAATAGATCATTTTTTAAAATTTTTCAAATAAATAGCTTTGAAATAACACAGAGATCAAAAAATTCAATATAGGCTTTAACCGTATCTACTTGCATGTGATCATATTTAAATATTTCTGAGACTGGAGTTTCTGCCTTTTGAGGATTCATGACACAGTTGAAACCTATAATCCAGTCTCCATGGTTACCCAACCCTCTTTCAGATCAGATCAGATCAGTCGCTCAGTCATGTCTGACTCTTTGCGACCCCATGAACCCCAGCACGCCAGGCCTCCCTGTCCATCACCAACTCCCGGAGTTCACTCAAACTCAGGTCCATCAAGTTGGTGATGCCATCCAGCCATCTCATCCTCTGTCGTCCCTTTCTCCTCCTGCCCCCAATCCCTCCCAGCATCAGAGTCTTTTCCAGTGAGTCAACTCTTCACATGGGGTGGCCAAAGTACTGGAATTTCAGCTTTAGCATCATTCCTTCCAAAGAAATCCCAGGGCTGATCTCCTTCAGAATGGACTGGTTGCATCTCCTTGCAGTCCAAGGGACTCTCAAGAGTCTTCTCCAACACCACAGTTCAAAAGCATCAATTCTTGGCACACAGCCTTCTTCCAACTCTCACATCCATACATGACCACAGTAAATAAAAGGATAGCAATATGCATATAGTCAGAATGTGTCTCAAATTTTTACAAAATGGTAACTCAAAATTTCACTGCTTTACATTTCACTTAAAGAATAAAAATTGTCTTCTTTATTTTTTTTTTGTGCCTCACCTGAGTTATTAGGGATTCTAGTAAAAACAGAAATAATAGACTAGACAAGTTAGTACTGAGAAAAATGCTGGTAAGTACTCGGTGCAGTCTCTGCCATTCACCACCATAAACAGGTATAGTGTGTGCTGCCACATGACATTAGTTTGGTAGAGTGCTTTGAAAGGAGAACAGTTATTTGTGTACCTTAATACACTACAATATCATTAAGAATATGATGGATGTCAAAATACCAGTTATCAAACTGGGCTACTATTTGCTGCCTGGAGAATCACACACAAGTGATTTCCAAGTGACCATGCATACATTTTGGAGTTGAAGAATATAGAGAGCAGACTTGAGGAGAAAAAAAAAAAAAGATTTCAGTTAAATTCAAATACCTGCTCAGAGAATGGAAAAAACTTCAGCAAGAATAGTTCTGTACTTTGCAGTTGGATATGGACAAGAAGGGAAAGAATAGAACATAGATGCTGCATTCGAAAAAGAACCTTAGGTGATGTATGTGTATTTAGATGAGTCATTTGTGGTTCCCTCAGTTCAGAATTAATAAAGCCAATACTTAATAAAATCCAATGCTTATTAATTTGTCTACTAATTCTCCTCTGACTCTGTTTACTGGGCTCTGTTGTCCTAGGTTTCTTTTCCATATATGTTTTACTTTATTAATATTTGTATTTCTGGTAAATTGTGCAGAGGGAAATATGCACACCCAGTTTAAGTTTAAGCATACTATACTATAAACAATGGGCAGAAAAAATTACACTTCACCCACAGAGTTCATCCTGTTGGGATTAGCAGATACATTGGAGGTACAGGTTTTCCCCTTTTGCCTTTTCTTGGTGATTTACAAAGAATGAAGGGATGGAGCCAAAGCAAAAAGGATACCCAGCTGTGGATGTGACTGGTGATAGAAGGAAGGTCTGATGCTGTAAAGAGCAATATTGCATAAGAATCTGGAATGTCAGGTCCATGAATCAAGGCAAATTGGAAGTGGTCAAACAAGAGATGGCAAGCGTGAATGTCGACATTCTAGGAATCAGGGAATTGAAATGGACTGGAATGGGTGAATTTAACTCAGGTGATCATTATATCTACTACTGCGGGCAGGAATCCCTCAGAAGAAATGGAGTGGCCATCATGGTCAACAAAAGAGTCCG
>NW_011494675.1:89721-91519 GCF_000754665.1 Bison bison bison | reverse complement strand
ACTACAGAATGATCTCTGTTCGTTTCCAAGGCAACCCATTCAATATCACAGTAATCCAAGTCTATGCCCCAACCAGTAACACTGAAGAAGCTGAAGTTGAACGGTTCTATGAAGACCTACAAGACCTTTTAGAACTAACACCCAAAAAAGATGTGTTTTTCATTATAGGGGACTGGAATGCAAAAGTAGAAAGTCAAGAAACACCCGGGGTAACAGGCAAATTTGGCCTTAGAATACGGAATGAAGCAGGGCAAAGACTAATAGAGTTTTGCCAAGAAAATGCACTGGTCATAATAAACACCTTCTTTGAACAACACAAGAGAAGACTCTATGCATGGACATCACCAGATGGTCAACACAGAAATCAGATTGATTATATTCTTTGCAGCCAAAGATGGAGAAGCTCTATACAGTCAGCAAAAACAAGACCAGGAGCTGACTATGGCTCAGACCATGAACTCCTTATTGCCAAATTCAGATTTAAATTGAAGAAAGTAGGGAAAACCACTAGACCATTCAGGTATGACCTAAATCAAACCCCTTATGATTATACAGTGGAAGTGAGAAACAGATTTAAGGGCCTAGATCTGATAGATAGAGTGCCTAATGAACTATGGACTGAGGTTCGTGACATGGTACAGGAGACAGGGATCAAGACCATCCCCACGGAAAAGAAATGCAAGAAGCAAAATGGCTGCCTGGGGAGGCCTTACAAATAGCTGTGAAAAGAAGGCAAGTGAAAAGCAAAGGAGAAAACGAAAGATATAAACATCTGAATGCAGAGTTCCAAAGAATAGCAAGAAGAGATTAGAAAGCCTTCTTCAGCAATCAATGCAAAGAAATAGAGGAAAACAACAGAATAGGAAAGACTAGGGATCTCTTCAAGAAAATCAGAGATATCAAGGGAACATTTCATGCAAAGATGGGCTCAATAAAGGACAGAAATGGTATGGACCTAACAAAAGCAGAAGATATTAAGAAGAGATGGCAAGAATACACAGAAGAACTGTACAGAAAAGATCTTCATGACCCAGATAATCACGATGGTGTGATCACTGACCTAGAGCTAGACATCCTGGAATGTGAAGTCAGGTGGGCCTTAGAAAGCATCACTATGAACAAAGCTAGTGGAGCTGATGGAATTCCAGTTGAGCTATTCCAAATCCTGAAAGATGATGCTGTGAAAGTGCTGCACTTAATATGCCAGCAAATTTGGAAAACTCAGCAGTGGCCACAGGACTGGAAAAGACCAGTTTTCATTCCAATCCCAAAGAAAGGCAATGCCAAAGAATGCTCAAACTACTGCACAATTGCACTCATCTCACACGCTAGTAAAGTAATGATCAAAATTCTCCAAGCCAGGCTTCAGCAATACATGAACCGTGAAATTCCAGATGTTCAAGCTGGTTTTAGAAAAGGCAGAGGAACCAGAGATCAAATTGCCAACATCCGCTGGATCATGGAAAAAGCAAGAGAATTCCAGAAAAGCATCTATTTCTGCTTTATTGACTATGCCAAAGCCTTTCACTGTGTGGATCACAATAAACTGTGGAAAATTCTGAAAGAGATGGGAATACCAGACCACCTGATCTGCCTCTTGAGAAATTTGTATGCAGGTCAAGAAGCAACAGTTAGAACTGGACATGGAACAACAGACTGGTTCCAAATAGGAAAAGGAGTTCATCAAGGCTCTATACTGTCACCCTGCTTATTTAACTTATATGCAGGGTACATCATGAGAAACGCTGGACTGGAAGAAACACAAGCTGTAATCATGATTGCTGGGAGAAATATCAAT
>NW_011494675.1:86679-89487 GCF_000754665.1 Bison bison bison | reverse complement strand
ATCACAGCTCCAGTACTTTGGCCACCTCATGTGAAGAGTTGACTCATTGGAAAAGACTCTGATTCTGGGAGGGATTGGGGGCAAGAGGAGAAGGGGACGACAAAGGATGAGATGCCTGGATGGCATCACTGACTCGATGGATGTGAGTCTCAGTGAACTCCAGGAGTTGGTGATGGACAGGGAGGCCTGGTGTGCTGAGATTCATTGGGTCATAAAAAGTCGGACACGACTGAGTGACTGATCTGATCCACATGTTTACAGTTATGGGGAATGTTGGGATGATCCTCTTAATCAGGACTGATTCCAAGTTTCACATACTCATGTATTTATTCCTGTCCTTTGCAAATGTTTGTTATTCCTCCACCATCACTCCAAAGATGCTGGTTGATTTATTATCTGGGAAGAAGACAATCTCCTTTGTTCACTACTTTTTGCAGATGTACTTCTTTTTAGCCTTGGCCACAACTGAATGCATCCTTTTTGGGTTAATGGCCCGTGACCACTATGTGGCCATATGCAACCCTTTCTTTACGCCTTGATCATGTCCAGGACGGTCTGCCTAGAAATGACAGTAGGGGCTTTTACAGCAGGACTGTTCAACTCCATGGTAAACACCAGTTATGTAAGCACCTTACCATACTGCAGTTCCAATGTCATCCATCACTTCTTCTGTGACAATCCCCCATTTTAAGTTCTCCTGTTCTGACACACTCCTGCATGAAAGCATCTTTTCCACGTTTCCTGGTGTGAATATGGTCGGAACTCTGCTGGTGATCTTCAACTCCTACTCCTACATTCTCTTCTTTGTTTTCCGTATGCATTCAGGGGAAGAGATGCAAAGCCTTTTCCACGTGTGTGTCTTACCTGACAGCCATCATCCTGTTTTATTCCACCTCCATCTATACTTATCCGAGACCTACTTCCAGCTACTTCCTGACTCAGGACAAAGTGTCTTCTGTGTTCTGCACAGTGGTAATCCTCATGTTGAATCCTCGATCTACAGTCTCGGGAATACTGAAGTGAAGAAGGCTTTATGGAATGTAGTTACTCGTAAAAAGATTCCTTCATTTCTGTGATTTATTAATTTTCTGAATTAAATAGAATATATAATTTAGTTTTCAGAAACTGGATGAAGCTTATTTTCATTACAGCTTAATCTGTGTATTCATGTTCTGGTAATTCTCATGAACATGTGTCCTATTAGACATAATTCATCAAACTTATGTAAGATCATGCAACTTTCATCTAATCATGTATATTTCTTGTAGGTTGCTAAAATGTGATTTATTTGTAAAGGCGTCTTGGTTAGGGAAATAAAGGGTCAGGTATATGGAGATAAAATTTACAGTGTCACATGAAACTAGCTGCTTATTATTTTTGTAATTGTTAGTTTATTTTTGATGTATTTTTCACCATTTATGATTTGTAAAGGGTTGAAATATATGATATTTGTGAAAAAGTTTTCAATGTAAAATAGATTTCCATTTTATTGAATTATTAAGATTTTAATGCTTAAATAAAAAATAAAAAAATAGCATTTAGTTGCTACAGGAAACATGTCAACTTTTATTCCCTTTATCCCCACAAACACATATTTATTCATTAAAGAATATGTAGGAATTTGATTAAATATGTTCTGCTTAGAAAACTGCTGTCTGGTTAGAATGCACTGATTGCATCAGCTTTTTTTCCTCTTCCTGTCTTTTCTTGTCAAAATTTCCTGTCCTTCTTTCATGTTTTCTTTCCCAGATTGATACACATATTAACACAAAGCCACAAGCACACACATTCAGCTATGGCAGAGTTTAATCAATGCATAGTTCAAAGCAGTTAGACCAATGTTAGAAGTTGAAACAGACCCATATTCTTTACAATAGTCTCATTGATTTCCTGATTATGGAAATGTTCTACCAATTACCAATCCAGTCCATTAAAGTCAATCTGTATATTATATTAAAAGTAAGCAATATTATATAGGTGGAATGGAGTGGCTTAGTAGAATTCTGGAGGAAATTGAGTGGGATTCAGGGATTGCTAAGATGATAACCACACTTACAGTTTTGGGAGGGATATTCCCCATGGCCCTTCCCTTGCTCTTACTGCTAAGTTGCTCCTGATAGAAAATGTGACGTTCAAATCACTGGGGAGGTGGCAACACAGACCTCATGACCTGTCACAGCCACCTGGGGCCCTCTGGTCATAGTCCAACTGGATTAGATGAATATTCATGTAGGCATGTAGTTAGTAGTTAGAGTCTCCTTCTAATTTATTTCACTCAAGAACAAAGCCGATTGAAGATTAAACTCAGCCAGACAAGTGGAGGGGCACACACACACACACACACACAAAGGGAAGAATCACAATTTGGTAGAGGGTAATGTGATGGGAAAACAGTGGAAACAGTGTCAGACTTTATTTTGGGGGCTCCAAAATCACTGCAGATGGTGACTGCAGCCATGAAATTAAAAGACGCTTACTCCTTGGAAGAAAAGTTATGACCAACCTAGATAGCATATTGAAAAGCACAAACATTACTTTGCCAACAAAGGTCGATTTAGTCAAGGCTATGGTTTTTCTAGTGGTCATGTATGGATGTGAGAGTTGGACTGTGAAGAAAGCTGAGTGCCGAAGAATTGATGCTTTTGAACTGTGGTGTTGAAGAAGATTCTTGAGAGTCCCTTGGACTGCAAGGAGATCCAACCAGTCCATTCTGAAGGAGATCAGCCCTGGGATTTCTTTGGAAGGAATGATGCTAAAGCTGAAACTCCAGTACTTTGGCCACCTCATGTGAAGAGTTGACTCATTGGA
>NW_011494675.1:76184-86579 GCF_000754665.1 Bison bison bison | reverse complement strand
CTGATGCTGGGAGGGATTGGGGGCAGGAGGAGAAGGGAATGACAGAGGATGAGATGGCTGGATGGCGATCACTGATTCGATGGACATGAGTCTGAGTGAACTCCGGGAGTTGGTGATGGACAGGGAGGCCTGGTGTGCTGTGATTTATGGGGTCGCAAAGAGTCGAACATGACTGAACAACTGAACTGAACTGAATGTACCCATTGGAATAAGCTAAAACTACAAAGAAAGTGACAATTAAATAGACTTTTTTTTTTTTTTTTAATTTGGCAAAAGACTTTAACACAGTCACCACTAAGTTCCGTCTAGAGTTTACTTTCATATACTTACATATTATCATATTTAAATACTTCTGAGACTGGAGTTTCTGCCTTTAGAGGATTCATGACACAATTGAAACCTATAATTCAATCCCCATGGTTACCTAGCTCTCTTCAAGGAGAATAAAATAAAAGGGGAGCAACATACATATACTCAGAATGTGTCTCAGATTTTTATGAAGAGGTAATACAAAATTTCACTGCTTTATATTTCATTTGAAACATGAAAATTGTCTTCTTTATGTTTTTTTGTGCCTCAACTGAGTTATTAGGGATCCTAGTAAAAACAGAAATGATAGACTAGATAAGTTAGTACTGAGAAAAATGCTGTTAAGTACTTGGTGCAGTCTCTGTCATTCACCGCCATAAACAGGTACAGTGTGTGCTACCACACGGCATTAATCTGATAGAGTGTTTTGTATGAAGAACAGTTATTTGTGTACCTTAATACACTACAATATCATCATTAAGAATATGATAGATTTTAAAATATCAGTTATTGAACTGTGCTATTTTTTGCTGCTTGGAGAACACACAAACGATTACCAACTGGCCATGCATAAATTTTAGAGTTGAAGAATGTAGACAGTAGTCTTGATGAGTGAAAAAAAAAAAGCATGTGACTTAAATTCAAATACATGCTCAGAGAACGGAAAAAACTTTGGCAAGTATAGTTCTGTACTTTGCATTTTGAATGTGGACTAGATGGGAAAGAATAGAACATAGATATTGCATTCAGGAAAAAAAAAAAAAAAAAAACCTTAGGTGGTATATTAGACCAGTCATTTGTGGATCCCTCAATCCAGATTATTAGAGACAAATATGTAATAAAATCGAATGTCTATTCATTTGCCCACTAATTTCTCTCTGACTCTGTTTACCATGCACTGTTGTCCCAGGCTTCTTTTTCATATATGACTTAACTTATCACTATTTCTATTTCTGGTAAATTGTGCAAAGGGAAATATTTACATCCAGTTTAAGTTTAAGCATACTGTATCCGTAATCAATGGGTAAAAAAAATTATACTTCACTCACGCAGTTCATCCTGTTGGGATTAGCAGACACACTGGAGCTACAGGTTATCTTCTTTTGCTTTTTCTTGGTGATTTACATGCTTACAGTTGTGGGGGATGTTGGGATGATCCTCTTAATCAGGACTGATTCCCAACTTCACACACCCGTGTACTTCTTCCTGGCTAACCTGTCCTTTGTTGATGTTTGTTATTCATCCATCATCACTCCAAAGATGCTGGTTGATTTATTGTCAGAGAAGAAAACCATCTCCTTTGCTGGCTGCTTTCTGCAGATGTACTTCTTTATAGCCTTTGCCACAGCTGAATGCGTCCTTTTAGGTTAATGATCTGTGACTGCTATGTGGCCATATGCAGCCCTCTCCTTTATGCCTTGATCATGTCCAGGACAGTCTGCCTGAAAATGGCAGCAGGGGCTTTTACAGCAGGACTGTTCAACTCTGTGGTTCACACAGGGTATGTGAGCATCTTGTCATTCTGTAGTTCCAAGGTCATCCATCACTTCTTCTGTGACAGTCCCCCACTTTTTAAGCTCTCCTGTACTGACACATGCCTGCATGAAAGCATCTTTTCCACGTTTGCTGGTGTGAATATGGTCGGAATTCTGCTGGTGATCTTTGCCTCCTACTCCTATATTCTCTTCTCCATCTTCCATATGCATTCATGGGAGGAGACGCAAAGCCTTCTCTACACGTGTGTGTCACCTGACAGCCATCATCCTGTTCTAGTCCGCCTCCATCTATGCTTATCTGAGACCTACTTCCAGCTATCTTTGAATCAGGACAAAGTGGCTTCTGTGTTCTACACAGGATGATCCCCATATTAAATCTTCTGATCTACAGCCTCAGGAATAAGGAAGTAAAGAAGGCTTTATGGAATGTAATTACTAGGAAAAGAGTCCCTTCACCTCTGGAATTGTTTGGTGAATTTTCTGAATTAAATAGAATACAGTGAAATTTGGAAAGCTAGATTCAAGTTAGTTTTTCATTAGAATATTTTCTAATTAATCAAGTCCACTCATTTTCACATATATGTATCCAATTAGATATAAGTAAAGTTATCAAAGTTATATATAAAACTATGGAAGTGTCATCTAATCATTCTATATTTCTTTTGGGTTCTCAGAAATAAGGATAACTTGTAAAGAAATTTGGGTTATGAAAATAAGCAATTCAGTATTTAGAGTCAAAAGTGACAATATCACATGAAACTAACCATGCAGAGTATTTGCAATTGTCAGTTGTTTTTTTCCTGATGCATGTTTTTTCACAATTTATAGTTTGTGAGAGAGTGTTATATACAACATATATCACATTTTTTAAACTTTAAAATAGATTCCAGTTTTATTTGTGGAATTATTTCCTGCAGAGTTGCTTAAGTCTAAATTCAGGAATATCATTTTAATTGCAAAAGTAAACATCCCAACTATGATTTCCTTTATCCCTGGAAAAACACACATATCTGTTAAAGAAAAAATATGAATTGGTATAAAACAGTGTTATTTAAAAAAATGTTGTCTGATTTGAATGCAAAAATTTATGATAATTTTTCTTCTATTCTTTGTTTTTTTCTCAAACGTTTCCTATCCTTCTCTCACTTACCCTCTTCCAGATATTAGTACATTAACACAAAGACACATGCACACATACTCAGATATTCATGTTTCAAAGGACAATAAACAGTTTAACATCAAAAAGGTAAAATGCAAATGGCTAAGTGTAGAAGAATAAAAATTCTGTTATAAAGTAGCTGAATTTATGTGAAAATATGTAAGCTGTATAGATTAATGTGCACATAACTTCAATGCAAATAAGTAGTAGTAGTGGCAGTGTTAGTTGCTTAGTTGTGTCCAATTCTTTGCCACCCCACACACTGTAGCCCTCCAGGCTCCTCTATCCAAAGGATTCTTCAGGCAAGAATACTGGAGTAGGTTGCAAATATATGACTTATTGCAACTAGATAGCCTTATTGCCAACCTATAAGGCTACAGCCTTATAGAAATAATTTTAAAACAAATTGCTTTATTGAAACTATATGGGATGTATGTCAAATAGAAAGTGTGGCACCAGAAAACAGAAATGTGGTCATTTTTTGCTAAACTGAGATATAATTTACTGCCTTGGATAGGAAACTGATGCGTACATATGTTAGCGTTCTCTTTAAACTTTGTGATACTAGCCTGTCTGTGGACACATTGCTATGTCAAAAACTGAATTTGTGAATTGGGTTCAAAGTGTTAAATCTCCTGAAATTGTATTATCATGTTTGATTTGACTTTGTTATGAATCAAATAAGATGTAAAAATATAATATATTAGTCATGGTTGCATTGTGTGTGTCAGTCATTAACTCATGGGTAAAGGAAAACAGAAAAATGAAAAATGCGTACATACTTTTTGATAAATCTGTTTGACTATCCTCTATCTCCCTGACGTCTGACTTTAGATTTTCTCCAGTCAATACTGAGGAAGATATGGAAAACAATTCCCAGTCTAAAAAAAAAAAAATACACTACAGACAAAGAGGGATAAACACTTTTTTTTTGGTTCTTATTTAAACAGCTGCAGTAAATAGTTTGGTTGAACCATCTTTGTATAACAGGCACTGTGGACTCAATCACCTGTGGCCAGGTAAGTGCATTCACATGTTAGTGCAATGGCTATGTGGAATGTGGGAGATGAGTGTGAAGAATGTTCTTAGATAATTTATGCAGAGGGAGAGCAGAAAAAAAGTAGTGCATCTGTGCTAACTTGGTTAAACTCTGATAAAAATAGGAAACTCCTGCATTTCTAAGATCTAAGTGTTCTAAAGCAGAATATTTGCAAAGAGTTGAATGCTACTGAGTGACAAACACATACGCATCCTAATTTAGGGTGAAGCTTCACCGTAAACAATCATTCAGGGACAGGTGGCTTTGATATTTTACACTGGTGACTTCCATGGTTTTGGGCATCATTTTGTGGTTTTGCAGCCAAAATTCTAGAATTCTAGGAGATGTCCTCTTGTTACCGAGTCCAAGCTCACTCTGCTCTCCACACGACAGGCCAACGAATGAATCTGAGAGACAAAGTGTTGCGGCAAGGAAAATGACTTTATTCAGAAAGCAGCTGACCCTGAATATTCACTGGAAGGACTGATGCTGAAGCTGAAGCTCTAATACTCAGCCTGATGTGAAGAGCCAACTCATTGAAAAAGACCTTGATGCTGGGAAAGATTGAGGGCAGGAAGAGGAGAGGTGACAGAGGATGAGAGGTTGGATGGCATCACCAACTCAATGGACATGAGCTGAGTAGCCTCAGGGAAACAGTGAAGGACAGGAAAGCCTTCTATGCTGCAGTTCATGGAGTTGCAGAGAGTCAGACATGACTGAACAATAATTGTCACATATGGTTGATTGTTTCCCGAGGCTAGTTTTTCCCATGACATTTTCTTCAGCCATTTATTTTGGTTCCCTGGTCCTGGTCAAAATAGTCCTCCTTTCATAATTCTTGCTTTGCTGACCATGGACTTGGGTTTCTGTGGTCAAGTCAAGAAGGAGCAGAAAAGCTGCAGGAAGGGGAACCCCTTCCAGAGCCCAAAAGGGGGCTCTCATCTAACACTCAGAAATGAATTGTCAGAAGAGACATAGTCACTGACAAAGCAAGAAACTTTATTGGGAATGGACGCCTAGGCAGAGGCCAGGGTGGTTAGGGAGCCCAGGATGACTGCCTTGCCATGCAACTCACAGTCTAGGGTTTATGTTGATGGAATTAGTTTCCAGGTTGTCTTTGGCTGATCATTTGGACTCAGGGTCCTTTCTGGTGGTGCACGCATTACTCAGCCAAGGTGGATGTCAACGAAAAGGCTTCTGGGAGGTGGTAGGACATGTGGAGTCTCCTTTTGACCTTTCTCAGATTCTTCCAGCTGATGGTGTCTTGTTAGTTCCTTACCAGGACTTCCCGTGGTAAAATAATTCATGCAAATATGTACCAAGGTTTCTAGCCAGAGTGGGCAGTTTCAGTCAGTGTGTTTCCCCTAACAGAAACAGTGAGATTGCCACACACATGAATCAGCAACAAAGAATGCACATTAACAAAGAATGCAAATTTTAGTTCTCAGCAATGATAGGAGAACACAGAGGGGAAAAACACAAAACAAAGAACAGAATCACTTGTCAAACAGTTTTAATTTTGAGGGTCCTATTACACAACCACCAAGATAAAAGAAAAATGTTACATATTACTGTACTCAGGAATTAGACTTCAGGGTTAAAAGGTTGTGATACCTTGCAGTGTACATTAAATTTTTATTGTTGCATAACACATTACCAAAATTTTAGTTTAAACACACACACACACACAGATACATATACACAGAGATACAGTAATTATTCCTGAGTTTTGTAGGCCAGTACTCTTATCACAGAGTTGCATATTCCTCTGTGTAGGGTCTCACAAGATTGCAATTAGGGTATTATCCAGGGTTGTAGACTCAGCTGAGGACTAACTGGAGAAAGACCAAGTTTTGTTGGCATAATTCAATTTCTTGCAGTTGTTAGGCTGAAGGCATCACTTCTGGCTAGATACTGGTTAAAGGCTCTCTGTTCCTTGCTGCGTGATCCTCATCATAAGCAACAACTAATATGATAGTTTGCTCCTTTAAAAGCCTCCTACTGAGATGGATGTTACAGGCTTCTATAATGGATTCTTATTTACATAATCATAGGCATCCTATATTACTTCCCTGCCTGGACTAGTAGCAGCAGACATGACCAACTACACTCAGTTGGAAGGTATTGACCAAAAGTATGGTTATCAGGAGGTAGGGACCACAGAATCCACCTTAAGGGTCTGTCCATCATGGAAGAAAATCCACAATGTTAATCTCATGACCATGCTGGGTTTACACCTGGAGACAATTTCCTGATCAAAGTATGGATAAATAGAACTGAAAGAATAGCACAGATGCATCACTGAGCTGAGGGGGCAGAAATTGGAACTCAACAAAAGATCCTAAGATCTGTCCCAAGGCACAAAACATAAGGGAGGTGTGTTGGTGGCTGGGGCTGGGAACCGACCAATAGGCCTGTATTAATTTTCCTGAGAGTCTCAGGGAGAACAATGGGATATTCATATCCCAGAGAAGGTTACAGGGGGCTTCTAAGAAAATGACTGCCATGTGGTTGCAGAAAGAATGGAGATACTAGAGATAAAGCATAGCTCAGAGTTATAGGAGTTGCCTCTCAACCAGAACAGTAAACACCTGGGTATATTTGTGAGGTGGGTGACAGTGGGCCTCTGGGCCGGACACCTGGTGTTGTCAAGTGGAATAGAATTGAGCCTTTGTTCTCACCCCAATACTCCAAGGACAAAGCCACTGATAAAAGCTGAGCACTGTTAAAGCAAAGAGACAGGTAGATGCCAACTCCTGAGGTCAAGGAAGACTTCCCTGTCTGCACATGTGCAGGAAGTCTTCTTGGGGGTTGAAAAGGGAGGGTGCCCCACCCTGTAATAAGTGTGAACATGTACCCATAGGCCTCTGTGGTGGGATCCATCTTAGAAAAAAATTGTGCACTCCTCTTGAGGAGGATCCATGGACCAGTAAGGTTGAAGGAAGAAACAAGACAACTGGCCAAACGTAAACAAAGCCCCGGAAGGATGGTCCTATATGTGTGATTTACACACCTCCACAGTGCATTCCTCCTCACTCAGGACACTTCCCCCCAACTTCCTCTCAGGGTGTGTATCTGTGCCTAGTTTCTGATGTACTGCACTCCTCCTCATTGGAGACAATGTCCGTACCCTTTCTTTCTGGGGGTGTATTTCTGCCCTGCTTCCGAGTTGGATAAACAAACTGTTTTCCTGTGTGATCTCCCATGCATTGAGCTATATCTCTTATAGTAAAATTTGTACATGTTTTTACAGTTTTTCTCTTCTTAAAACATTCTTACTTTCAGCTAGGGGCAAGAGTTAGAGCCACTTTAATTCTAGCCCCTGGTGGTCTTGTGGCTAGGACTCTTAGTTTTCATCTCATGCATCATAGGTTACTTAAATTATCTAGAATATGAAAAGCTCAGGGAGACTAACCCACTGTCCAGAAAAATAAATAAATAAATAATCAATTGAAAATGACTTCAAGATGTCTCAAGTGATGGATTTAGCAATGCCTCCCATAATCTCTTAATAGGATAGCCAAGGACTTGAAATAAAATATAGCTAAACAAAATTTGAGTTAAATACAGAGTTTCAGGGCTTCCCTGGTGGTTCAGATGGTAAAGAATCATCTTGCAATGAGGGAGACCTGAGTTTGATCCCTGTCTTGGGAAGATCCCCTGGCAAAGGGAATGGCTACCCTCTCCAGTATTCTGGTCTAGAGAATTCCATGGACAGAGGAGCCTGGTCCATGAGGTAACAAAGAGTCAGACATGACTGCGTGACTTTCACTTTCACACACAGAGAGTTTCAACAAATACATAAAACCTGTAAAAAATGCACTGAAATTCTAGAGTGAAAGGTAAAAAGAAAGGGAATGAAATATAAGTGAAAAGAAAGTAAGATGAAAAATTAATGTGATTTGATTTACAGCAATTTGGACATGTGCAAAGAAATGCCAGTGAACTTGAATTTAAATTCTGGAAAAAAATAAAACCCATAAAGAGTATTTAAAAAATGATGTAAAAAAAATAACAGCCTCAATAACAGGCATTGTCTAAAATTGCCTAAAATATGAATAACTGAAGGCCAAGTGTAAAGAAATAATTATAGTGATAGAATAATTTTCAAATTTGTTGGAAATCATGAATATACGTATTATAGTGAGCCCCTTTAGAATGAATAAGAGTAAAATCTATCACACCATCGTGAGACTGTTACAGAATGCAAGATTGTGTCCCTGATGCACAGTGAAGCCAAACACAGCTGAAACATCCTAGTTTGGAGCAGAGAAAGCTTGACTGCAGGGCCACGCAAGAACAGGTGCCTCATACTCCAAAAACATTTGGTACTCTTGCAAGCATTTAAACAAAGCATTTTTAAAGTCCAGATGAGGGAGAGGGTCGTAGTGTACATGATCAGCTCATGTACAATTATGTATTTGGTTGATTCTGAGGTAGCAGAGCAGCTGATATTATCAATCATTAGGTGCCAGTAGGTCTGGAAATCAAGCAGTTAATTTCTTCCACTTGGTAGTGGTCACTAGCATTTGAGGACTTCCCTGGTAGCTCAGATGGTAAAGGATCTGACTGTAAAGCAGGAGACCTGGGTTTGATCCTTGGGTCAGGAAGATTCCCTGGAAAAGGGAATGGAAACTCACTCCAGTATTCTTGCTTGGAAAATCCCATGGACAGAGGACCCTAGTGGGCTACAGTCCCAAAGAGTAGGACATGACTGAACTACTAACACTTGACTTCTTTAGCATCTGAAAAACCCAGGGAATGTGCATGAAATGGTATTATCTGGGTACTTCACAGAGGAGCTAGACAGAGGATTCCAGGGAGGTGCAATAGTAGTCCTGATCTGTTAGACAAATGACTACTTAAAGCTAAAATATTGACAGGGTAAGTTGGGATTATAATATAGATACAAGTATAATATATGACATCAATAACACAAAGAATGCAATCTGAGGAACTGGCAGTATACTGTTACAAGATTATGACATTTGTGAAATGTCAGGTGTGAAGTGCTTGACGTGAGACATGAAGTGGAATGAGGAAAGTTGTAAACAAAGATCAAAGTGGAACAATTTTAACTGTAGGCAAACATTGATAACTTGCACATTTTAAATTGTAAGCCCTGAAGCAATCACTGAAATGATAATAAAAAGTCAGAGCAAGATATCAAATGTAAAATATAAAACAATTAATTCCAAAATTGGCAGAAGAGCAGCAAAACAAAGGAATAAATGGAAACAAATAGGAATTTATAGAAAAAAGAAAAAAAGTTAAATATGGACTAAGCAGTCCAAATGAAAGGTAAACATTAAAATTTTAAAAAGCTATATGTTCAATATCAGCCACCTTGAACTGCATTTTGAATAAACAGACTGAAAGTGATTGAAAGCAAAAGAAATGAAAGTGAGATAATTTCCATATAATAAATTGTTAATAAATATTTTTGAATGTGCAAAAATGGAGAGAAGAAAAAAATGAGATAAGGTATAAATAAGAAAGAAAGTGAAGTCATTCAGTCGTGTCCGACTCTTTTGAGATCTCATGGACTGTAGCCCACCAGGCTCCTCAGTCCATGGAATTTTCCAGGAAAGAGTACTGGAGTGGGTTGCCATTTCCTCCTCCAGGGGATCTTCCCAACCCAGGAATCAAACCCGGGTCTCCCACATTGCGGGCAAACGTTTTACCGTCTGAGCCACCAGGGAAGCAAGGTATAAGGAAAATGTATATATATTAGATATTAAAGAGGTCATCGTGCAAGTATGTTCAGCATGGGGTGTATGTGTGTGTGTGTGCTAAATTGCTTCAGTCACGTCAGATTCTTTGCAACTCTAAGGATTATAGCTTTCCAGGTTCCTACGTCCGAGATTTCCCAGGCACGAAAACTGGAGTGGGTTTCCATGCCCTCCTCCAGGGCATCTTCCCAACCCAGGGATTGAACTTTGGGTCTCCTGCACTGGCAGGTGGGGTCTTTAGCACTAGCGCCCCCTAGAGTGTGTTCTGAGTATAAAGCAAATCTGTCAAAATCAGAAGCAAAGACAGCTCTCAAAGAACACTTTTGAAATAGAAAAGCATTTTTAAAGCAGCAGTAAGATGGGGAAAGATGGTGACTACAGCCATGAAATTAAAAGACGCTTACTCCTTGGAAGGAAAGTTATGACCAACCTAGATAGCATTTTCAAAAGCAGAGACATTATCTTGCCAACAAAGGTTCATCTAGTCAAGGCTATGGTTTTTCCTGTGGTCATGTATGGATGTGAAAGTTGGACTGTGAAGAAGGCTGAGTGCCGAAGAATTGATGCTTTTGAACTGTGGTGTTGGAGAAGACTCTTGAGAGTCTCTTGGACTGCAAGGAGATCCAACCAGTCCATTCTGAAGGAGATCAGCCCTGGGAT
>NW_011494675.1:74830-76084 GCF_000754665.1 Bison bison bison | reverse complement strand
TCTTTGGAAGGAATGATGCTAAAGCTGAAAGTCCAGTACTTTGGCCACCTCATGCGAAGAGTTGACTCATTGGAAAAGACTCTGATGCTGGGAGGGATTGGGGGCAGGAGAAGGGGACAACAGAGCATGAGATGGCTGGATGGCATCACTGACTCGATGGACATGAGTCTGAGTGAACTCCAGGAGTTGGTGATGGACAGGGAGGCCTGGCATGCTGCGATTCATGGGGTCACCAAGAGTCAGACA
The DNA here is from genome assembly GCF_000754665.1 of Bison bison bison. Taxonomy (NCBI): domain Eukaryota; kingdom Metazoa; phylum Chordata; class Mammalia; order Artiodactyla; family Bovidae; genus Bison; species Bison bison. Next base: position 75,838 of record NW_011494675.1, on the reverse strand, counting down.
CAACTGAGTGACTGAACTGAACTGAACTGATGTAAATACAAAAAGTATATATGCAATGCATATGTAATCATATATATATTTATATTCACTGACAGGCTTCCTTGGAAGCTCAGTGGTAAAGAATCCACCTGCCAAGCAGAATATAAGGGTTCAATCCTTGGGTGGGGAAGATCCCCTGGAGAAGGAAATGGCCATCTTGCCTGGGAAATCCCATGGACAGAAGAGCTTGGCAGACTATAGTCCATGAGGTTGCAAAAGAGTCAGACATCACTTAGGGAGTAAACAACAACAATGATATTCATTGACAGATTACAAAACGAAAGAAAGCCATTATCCAAAAATTTTACTGGCAGGAATTAAGCTGATAGAGCTGCTCAGCCGCACATGTATGCTACGTTTCATGAAAAGGGACTAGTAACAAGGAGTTTGACTCCATATTTGATGTTTAACTGTGGGCAGCTTTTAAAGCACACAGTTAAAACAGCTGAAATGTCCCAGTGTAAAATAAAAGACTTAAACTCTAAGTCTTAAGCCTTAAACTTAAGACTTAAACTCTAAATCTTGAGCCTCTAATACTTAAACTCATTATATAAGAACCATTTGAAAGAAAAGGAGAATTTTGTTTGTTTGTTTTTTAGTAATTAGGGCTAGAAAGCTCCTTCCTCTTCTGTCTTCCCCGTCCTTCTGTAGCCGAACCAGCCTTTTGCAGCCCGAACCTGGGGAGTAGACTTTCTGGGCTGACCCTGGCAGCTTGTGGCTGGTGGGGCTGTGTAAAAAGCTAGGCCTGGCGAGCCTGCGCAGACCTGTCCACCGGCAGGCTCCCTGCACGCCCCTTCCTGGGGGCTGGCCTTGCACAGCCCCAGCTTCAGGCTGGGGATCATCTGGGAGAGAAAGGTCATAAGCTGGACCCTCCTGTAGTCGGAGGTGTTGGGGTTCCCAGCAGCCCTGGCCTCCCCAGGAAGGCAGGAGGACCTTTGCTTTGCCTCTGGTCAGGCCGCCTGGGCTCAG
>NW_011494675.1:70730-74730 GCF_000754665.1 Bison bison bison | reverse complement strand
CTGTCACCGAGGAGCCGCACAATGCTCTGGGGCCCTTGGTTTGTGTCCTTGCTTTGTCTTCCACCTTCATCCATCCCCTTTCTCCAGATCAAGTTGATTCAGGAAGAGGGGGGATTAGGTCCCAACACCTCCAGGTAAGAACCTACAACCCAGTTTGGCCGGTCCATAAAATGGAAATAATGAATGACACCATATGATCACAACCTTTACACTGTAGCCCCAGCTACGAAGGCTCCATAGGCAATAACAATGAAATTACTGACTTCATTCCATTAACAAGTATCAAGTATTTTGCAGCCATAGATTTAGCTAATATATTCTGTTCAGTGCCTATTTTGACTGCCTCTCAGAGGAAGTTTGCTTTCACCTCTAAAGGGACACAAGACACTTTACTTGACTACTCATAGGGTATCTCAGTAGCTTGGCCATCTCATACAATTTTTTCAAGATATTAACTGGATTCAACTCCTTCTGGAAATATGGATATGACATTGTGTATAAACAGATTCAGGCTTCCCCAGTGGCTCAGCAGTAAAGAGTCTGCCTGCTGAGCTGCAGGAGATGCAGGTTCAGTCCCTGGGTCAGGAAGATCCCTAGGGGAGAGTATGGCAATCCACTCCAGTGTTCTTTCCTAGAGAATCCCATAGACAAAGGAGTCTGGTTAGCTGCAGTTCAGGTCAGAAAGAGTCGGACACGACTGCAGCAACTTAGGACTCATGCACATAAAGGGATTCATTTGACAAATTCATTTAGGACCATGGGAGGAGGTCATCTGGAGAAGATGACATCTGATTGACTGGCACACTGGACCTACATGCTCCTCACCCTCTCCCTTGTCTTTAGAATGTATCTTCTGTCCATCATTCCTTCAGTGAGAGATATTTTCAAAGACCACACACGCAGTCTTGAGAGAGAAACTTGCTGTTGAGACCATCTGGACAGTATACATGCTTGAAGCTGGTTAAGACCTCTATATAAATATTTAAAATTCTGACAGGTGGGTATTGAGATCTACTTGTCTCACAGCCTCCCATGAAAAGCCCTATATGTGAGACTATAAGCAATGATTTGATGCTTATTCTAGAACATGAGTTCAACTTTAATTCAATTGTATTTTACTGACCTGCTGTAAAATTAATTCAACTTATTGGGATATCAGGGCTTCCCCAGTAGTTCAGTGATAAAGAATCCACCTACAGTGCAGGAGACCCAGGTTTGATCACTGGGTCAGCAAGATCCCCTGGAGGAGGAAATGGCAACCCACTCTGGTATTCTTGCCTAGAGAATTCCATGAAAAGAGGAGCCTGGTGGGTTACAGTCCATGGGGTTGCAAAGAGTCAGACATGAGTTAGAGATGAAACAAGAACAAGAATATTTGGGTATTGACACCAAAGATGAGAAGAATCAGGACATTTTATTTGATGATGGTTTATTGGAACCCAAGAGTCACAGTTTCCTGCACAGAGAGAAGTATTATCAATTGACCAGGGAATGAGAGAATTTATTAAAAGAAAATTTAAATTTCTGAAAAAAAAACATATATAAACGGTGAGAAACAGTACTAACATAATTGGAAATCTCAATTACACAAAGATCTTTAAGAACATTGAAAGTTTATTTTTCAGGACTGACTCAGAGGCATACTAACTAGATTAGATAGTTGTCTCTGGTGCCATCTATTGTCTGAAAGATGTAAGAATTCTAGGTTCTACAGTATATGGAAAACATTTTTTAAGTTCATTCCTCTCAAGCAGTGCCAATGTGAAAGAGCCTTTGCTAGGAAAGTCTGTTTTCTTAAAGCTGGTTCATGGTGAGCACTTAAGTATTTGAGTGGAAGTAGCATATATTTTCCACTGTTTCCCCATCTATTTCCCATGGAAAATAGTTGGGGAAATAGTGGAAACAGTGTCAGACTTTATTTTTTTGGGCTCCAAAATCATTGCAGATGGTGATTGCACCATGAAATTAAAAGATGCTTACTCCTTGAAAGGAAAGTTATGACCAACCTAGATAGCATATTAAAAAGCAGAGACATTACTTTGCCAACAAAGTTCCATCTAATCAAGGCTATGGTTTTTCCGGTGGTCATGTATGGATGTGAAAGTTGGAATGTGAAGAAAGCTGAGCGCCAAAGAATTGATGCTTTGGAACTGTGGTGGGGGCAGGAGGATAAGGGGACGACAGAGGATGAGATGGCTGGATGGCATCACTGACTCGATGGACATGAGTTTGGGTGAACTCCGGGAGTTAGTGATGGACAGGGAGAACTGGTGAACTGCATTTCATGGGGTCGCAAAGAGTCGGACATGACTGAGCGACTGAACTGAACTGAACTGAGCATATATTTTCTTGATGACCTCCTTTACCACATTAGTTGCAAGTTCCAAACCAAGATCCTTAACACAAACCCCTTTGACCTTGTCACTTTTCATCCAATTCTTTGCTTTTAAAAATTCAATGTATCAACAAATCCATTCAATAAGTTGCTAATTTAGATGTGTTTTTCAATTCTATTTTATTTTCTAAGGTTTCCAATCATTTGTGGAATGTCTCCCAACTTTTGTCATTTTCAATTTTATTTGACAATTTTCTTTAGGATGTTTTTAGAATTATTTTTAAATTCTTGCTTGCCAACTCTGTTTTGGTTCAATGTGTATTTGCTTTTGGCATTTTCCCTCTTGTATGGGAGTAAAATCTTTCCTGTTACCATGCTTAGTAATTTGTTTATTACATGCCATACAGACTACAAAGATGTTCTACAGGATTTCTCAAATTAATGAAGCTTAAATTATTTTTCTGATGCAATTAATAGTGATAAGCTCCATTCAATAGAAAACTGATTCTTTCGGTTTTGGCAACATGTACTGTATCTCCAGTTCACCCCTCTTACTAGGGCATAGTGATCTGGGACTTTCACATAAGTGCTTGAGCTTTTTTAGTCTCTTTAGCATGAAAGTAATATAGAATTGTCTACTCTTGTATTTCAGAGGTTTTTGACATATCTTTAACCCATTACCCCAAGCAATTTTAAAAGATTTGGAAGCAATTTGGAAGATGCTGTGAAGGGAAGACAGCTCTGTATTTGTAACCATGTAAATTTCCAGTTTGGGTGCTCTAAGTTCACTTCAGTTCTGTCACTCAGTCATGTCTGACTCTTTGAGACCCCATGAATCCCAGGACATCAGGCCTCCCTGTCCATCACCAACTCCTGGAGTTCACTCAAACTCATGTCCATAGAGTCAGTGACACCATCCAGCCATCTCATCCTATGTCATCCCCTTCTCCTCCTGCCCCAATCTCTCCCAGCATCAGGGTCCTTTCCAATGAGTCAACTCTTCACATGAGGTGGCCAAAGTACTGGAGTTCCAGCTTTAGTATCAGGCCTTCCAAGGAATACTCAGGACTGATCTCCTTTAGGATGGAGTGGTCGGACCTCCTTGCAGTCCAAGGGACTCTCAAGAGTCTTCTCCAACACCACAGTTCAAAAGCATCAATTCTTCAGTGCTCAGCTTTCTTCACAGTCCAATTCTCACATCCATACATGACCACTGGAAAAACCATAGCCTTGACTAGATGGACCTTTGTTGGCAAAGTAATGTCTCTCCTTTTTAATATGCTATCTAGGTTGGTCATAACTTTCCTTCCGAGGAGTAAGTGTGTTTTAATTTCATGGCACTGTCACCATGTGCAGTGATTTTGGAGCCCCCAACAATAAAGTCTGACACTGTTTCCCCATCTGTTTCCCATGAAGTGATGGGACCAGATGCCATGATCTTAGTTTTCTGAATGTTGAGCTTTAAGCCAACTTTTTCACTCTCCTCTTCCACTTTCATCAAAAGGCTTTTTAGCTCCTCTTCACTTTCTGCCATAAGGATGGTGTCATCTGCATATCTGAGATTATTGGTATTTCTCCCGGCAATCTTGATTCCAGCTTGTGCTTCTTCCAGCCCAGCGTTTCTCATGATGTACTCTGCATATAAGTTAAATAAGCAGGGTGACA
>NW_011494675.1:58134-70467 GCF_000754665.1 Bison bison bison | reverse complement strand
CAGCTTTACTAGCATGTGAGATGAGTGCAATTGTGTGGTAGTTTGAGCATTCTTTGGCATTGCCTTTCTTTGGGATTGGAATAAAAACTGATCTTTTCCAGTCTTGTGGCCACTGCTGAGTTTTCCAAATGTACTGGCATATTGAATGCAGCACTTTCACAGCATCATCGTTCAGGATTTGAAATAGCTCAACTGGAATTCCATCACCTCCACTAGCTTTGTTCGTAGTGATGCTTTCTAAGGCCTACTTGACTTCACATTCCAGGATGTCTGGCTTTAGGTGAGTGATCACACCATCGTGATTATCTGGGTCGTGAAGATCTTTGTTGTACCATTCTTCTGTGTATTCTTGCCATCTCTTCTTAATATCTTCTGTTTCTGTTAGGTCCATACCATTTCTGTCCTTTATCGAGTCCATCTTTGCATGGGATGTTCCCTTGGTATCTCTAATTTACTGTGTAATTACCAAAAGTTCTGCAAGTTTTTCTGAAAGCAGCTGAAATATCATTGTTTTAGTGAAACTGTCATACAAAAAGCACATAAGAACAATCAAGTTAGTGACGAAAAACTGTATTTACTAACTGGGATGGTTTTGCCTCCTTTTGATGCTCTTAGGCATAAGACTCTTATTTAAAAGTCCTTCTGGGACTTTCCTGGTGGTACAGTGGTTAAGAGTCCACCTGCCGCTACAGAGGACATGGGTTCAATCCCTGGTCCAGGAAGATAACCATAAGCCACATTCCATCTAAGCTGTGCACGCAACTGCTGAACCTGTGATATTAGAGCCCATGGTCTGCAACAGAAAGTAGCCCCACTCTCTGCAACTAGAGAAAGCCCATGCACAGCAAGGAAGATCCTGCACAGCCAAAAGTAAATAGACAGGTAGATAGATAATTTTTAAAAATAAAGTCCTTTCATCTTCTCAGAAAGCACCTACGATAACAGGTTCTATAGCAGCCCCCGCTGTTCTCACCCTTCAGTGCAACAAAAAATATTACATTTTAGTGCTGAGGGTATCAAGTAACAATTTTAGGAACTTCCATGTGGTTTTTGAAAGAATTTAAATGAGAGCTACATTTTAAAATATATGAACTATTTAAAAGAACCTCTACAGTATTAGAGTGTAGGACTCTAGTGGGATTTCAAGTGTCAGAAAAAAACAACCACAATATTACTGAGAGTAAAAATTGCCTCTTCAAACTAACAGAATTGGTATTGTAATTATGAAGTTGTTTCAAAATAATAATTCACAATAACCTACTAATTATTCCCTAAAAATCTCTTAGAAATGAACATGTTTGGAATCTTCAGTTATTATGTCTCTAATGACTTGAGAATGTATATAAAAGTCCTTGGTTCTATTGGTGAAATTATTCATCTAGGTAATGGAAAATGTTTCCTTCTTTGGTGAGTAGCTTCTGTGTTTACCATATTGTCTTTATTGATGCAAAAATAGACTCTTATGGATCTGAGACCATTGACATGTGTCAAAATAGTTACAAAATCATATGTATTAGCATACTGCTGCTGCTAAGTCTTTTCAGTCATGTCCAACTCTGTGCGACCCCATAGATGTAAGCCTGCCAGGCTACCCTGTCCCTGGGATTCTCCAGGCAAGAACACTGGAGTGGGTTGCTATTTCATCTACCTGTGTCATTCTTCTATAGCTTCTACAGGGATCTGAGACACTTACCTTGTTTAAATAATTTTTGTTTGTTAACAGAAATAAACTGAAACATGATTGGCTACCTGATAGTTTCAATTAATTTATTTTCTATTCTAACATTGTTTTGCTATATATTTATGAAAAATTTAGTGAATCACTTCAGTTTGATTGAATCTTTTTGGTCATTCCCATTGAAAGCAAGAATCCAAGATTCACTCTCATCTCTGACTTCTCCCCTCGTGCTTCTCTTCTCACTCACATTTCTCTACATGGATGGTGGTGGTGGTGATGGAGGTGATTTAGTTACTAAGTCGTTTTCGACTCTTTGCAATCCTATGGACTGTGGCCCCGCCCAGCCCCTCTGTCCATTGTATTTCCCAGGTAAGAATACTAGAATGGGTTGCCAATTCTTTCACCAGGGAATCTTCTTGACCAGGGATCAAACCCAGGTCTCCTGAATTGTAGGCATTCTCCTGCATTGTAGGCAGATTCTTTAAGGGTGGAGCCACCAGGGAAACCCTTCTTAGTCTATTGGAAGGGATGCTCGCTGTGAGTCCCCGAGAGTAATGGACTGTGTTTTCAGGAAATAACTGCACTGCCTTCAGCATGTCTGCACCACAGCATGTCATTCTGCACTGCCTTCAGCGAGTCTGCACCACAGCATGTCTCATGGAGACCGCACTGTTAATTCTCTAACCACCTTCATGGTTGTCCTCGTGAGCCTTGACTTCACACATATCTGAATTTGAATTGTACCTGTCAACTACTTGCAGACTGACTCAGAACATTAAGCTTCAACGTCCCCATGCAACATATGGAATCAATAATGAGAATCTAGCTTACACAGCCAATCTGTCTTGAAGTTTTGGAGACAGGAGCCTGGGCTCCAATCCTATTTTCATCACGTCTTAGCTCTCCAGCTCTCTGTGCTTTAGCTTCTTCAACTGTAACAGAAAGACGACAGTGACAGCAACTGCTATGATACTTTGTTAGCATACTTTTGTGTGACAAGTAAATAAATTATATGTAAAGTGTTTAGAATATTGCATTTCACATCACAATCATTATATAAATGATAACTATTATTTAAAAAATCTAGTGACATAGTTCTAATTATTAGCTAGGGATAAGCGAGAGCAGTGGGGTTGTTTTTGTTGTTGTTTAGTAGTTAAGCCATGTCCAACTCTTTGTGACCCCATGGAACTGTAGCCCATCAGGCCTCTCTGTCCATGAGATTCTCCAGGCAAGGATACTGGAGTGGGTTCCCATTTCCTTCTCTAGAAGGTCTTCCCAGATCAGGGATTGAACCCACATCTCCTGCTTTGGCAAGTGGATTCTTTACTGCTGAGCAGAGAGCAGTGGAGTAATTGAAACTAATCTTCACTGTTTACCTATTATTTGCTAGTCTATCTAAAGTGAGACAGCAAAAAAAGTATAGATAGATAGTTTTCCTAATTTAACCTGGCAGAGAAACCATGTGAAATACTGTTGTCATTATTATAGTAAAAATTTAAATATATATATAATGTAATATGTAATAATATACATATGGTATATGTATTAAGTATAGCAGATTCTCTCTCTCTCTCTCTCTCTCTCTATATATATATATATATGTATTATACACACACACATAATTGTGCAAGGTCATACAAGTGCAAGTGTAAGTGGCTAATATGAGATTCTAACCAAATGCTTATTAACTTTAAATTTAGGTCTTATCATTTCTGAACACTCTGATTACCTTGAAAACAGGTAAAATAAGAATAAATTACCTACTATCCTAACAAGGTACTGCATCTCATTCACACTCTTTGAGGTAATAACATAAGACAGCATCCTAACCCTTCTAATTCTCTTAGACTTTTCTGTGCCTATGTTATAGTATACTTTTAGTGATTAGATGATATTACAACAATGAAGTTCTTAGCCCTGTATTGTCTCAATAATTTTATATAAGTGAGAGAATTACCCCAACCATTTGTTCTAGCCGACTGTGGCAGTAGTAACAAAGCTCATTGGAGGTTTCATTTGCTCATTTTATAGATTTCCAAGTCATCATTCAAGGTTACAATAAAAAGTCATATTTCAAAGTCATGTTCAAATTCTCCTTGCTTCCAGAAATTTTCTGAGGTTACAGAAACAGAAATTGACAAAATTCTTAGGCTCAACATCCTGAATTATACTAGGATAAAAATTAAACGCAGCTATTTGTGTTTGCTCACATATATAATTAGTGAGGAGGCTATATAGAGTAATTTTTAAAGATGAGAAGTTAACACTAATTTTTTAACCACTTTACTCAGTCATCTTATATTTATGATGTGCTTACTAGAAGCCAAGAATGATAAAGAATGCCAAAGAGAAAAGCAGTTAATTACTTTAACTTCCTTGACTTAGTGTCTTGAGAGGATTTAAGGACTTGCCTTAAACTCATCACTTTCTAAAACATGCTCTCAGCTGATGTTTACTGACATTTGCTTTAACTTCACTAATATCATTTTTGCTTTTATTATTTTTTGTAATAGCTGAAGAATATTTCATTGCATCGCTCTAATCACAGTCAAGAGTACAACACACTGCTATCTATTAAATACTGGACAGAGGAGTACATTGTTCTAGAGTTATCATTGCAAAATGTATTCAAGTTAACATACTTTTAATAACAGATATATTTTTCCTCTTATCATCATTTCATTTATTACTTCATTACTCATTTACTCCTCTGTAGTAGCTATAGGTCTATACTTGAGAATTAAAAAGTAAGAAATATGAGATGTTATCTGCACATGTCTGTCCAGTGGAAGAACTAGCTATTAATCAAACAAAATAAAACTATCAACCATGAGATAAAGCTACCAAATTCTGAAATATGTTCCTCAGAATTTATATTTGGAAGATTTGGTCTGGGACTTTTGACTTGATTGCTTGTTTGTTGAAACAATAAAATAACCTTATAATTATATCTATTTTTTTTCTCTATCAACATAGTATCTCAGGATGTTAGAATTCTCATAAGAAGAAAACAGCACAGAATATGGACTTTTTAGATGGAAACTATACCTTGGTGACTGAGTTTATTCTGTTAGGGTTTTCAACTCTCCCTGAACTGCAGATTGTCTTGTTTCTCCTGTTTCTGACTTTGTACTCTACGATTTTAATGGGGAACATTGGATTGATGATGTTAATCAGGGTTGATCTGCACCTTCAAACCCCCATGTATTTTTTCCTTAGTAACCTATCCTTTGTAGACCTTTGTTATTCTTCAGTCATCATTTCCAAAATGCTTGTCAACTTCCTCTCAGAACAAGTCAATTTCCTATCACAGCTGTGCCCTGCAGTTCTATTTCTTCTGTACTTTTGCAGATACCGAATCCTTTATCTTGGCTGCCATGTCTTGGCGACCGCTATGTCGCCATCTGTAACCCTTTACTGTACACGGCTGTGATGTCTCAGGGCATCTGCATGTGGTTGATCATCTTGTCATACTCTGGAGGCAATATGAGTTCCCTGGTGCACACATCCTTTGCGTTTATTCTGAAATACTGTGATAGAAATGTCATTAATCGTTTTTTTCTGTGACCTCCCTCTCTTGCCTAAGTTATTGTGCACAGACACGTCACTTAATGAGTGGCTTCTCTCCACATATGGCAGCTCAGTGAAAATTATCTGCTTCAAAATCATCATAATCTCCTACTTTTACATTCTCCTCTCAGTCTTAAAGATCCATTCTTTCAGCGGGAGGAAGAAGACCTTCTCTATGTGTGCTTCTCACCTGACATCCTTGGCCATCTACCAGGGAACTCTGCTCTTCATTTACTCATGACCCAGCTACGTGTATTCTCCCAACACTGATAAAATCATCTCAGTGTTCTACACCATCATCATCCCAGTGCTGAATCCCTTGATTTATAGTTTGAGAAACAAAGACATAAAAGACGCTGCTAAAAAAGTCTTAAAATGAAAGATAAATCCCTCCTGAGATATAAGGTTCCAGGATTCAACTAAATCCCTGATTACAAACTCCAGCTGTGTGTATGCTCAGTTGTGTCCAACTCTTTGCGACCCCATGGACTATAACCTGCCAGGCTGTTTTGTCCTTGGAATTATCCAGACAAGAATACTGGAGTGGGTTGCCATTTCCTCCTCCAGGGAATCTTCCTCACTCAGAGATGGAACCTGTATCTCTTGCTTATCCTGCATTGACAGGTGGATTCTTTACCCCTGCAGTGCCTGGGACAAACTGTAGCTAAGAACCTGCAACAACCTTGCCAGCACATACTCAACTTCTCACACAAACATTTTATTAAACACTTGTTTTCACAGAGCCAAACACAGTTCATAGCCCCCAGATAAAGGAAACATTTAAAAGTTTCAAAATTGCTGCAAACTAATAGTTGGATAACTTTCCAACTATTCAGTTCAGTTTAGTCATTCAGTCATGTCTGACTCTTTGCAACCCCATGGACTGCAGGATGCCAGGCTTCCCTGCCCATCACCAACTCCTGTAGCTTGTTCAAACTCATGTCCATCAAATTGATGATGCCATCCAACCATCTCATCCTCTGTCGTCTCCTTCTCTTCCTGCCTTCAATCTTTCCCAACTATGGGGTCTTTTCTAATGAGTCAGTTCTTCATATCAGGTGACCAAAGTATTGGAGCTTCAGCTTCAGCATCAGTCCTTCTGATGAATATTCCTTTATTACTGACTGGTTTGATCTTCTTACAGGCCAAGGGATTATCAAGAGTCTTCTCCAACATGACAGTTCAAAAGCATCAATTCTTTGGCACTCAGATTTCTTTATGGTCCATCTTTCACATCCATACATGACCACTGGAAAAGCTATAGCTTTGACTCGATGGACCTTTTTTGCTAAAGTAATGTCTCTGCTTTTTAATATGCTGTCTAGGTTTGTCATGATTTTTCTTCCATGGAGCAAGCGTCTTTTAATTTCATGGCTGCAGTCACCATCTGCAGTGATTTTGGAGCCCAAGAAAATAAAGTCTGTCACTTCCAACCATTAGGAGCTGGGAGTTAATTCTAGAACAGATTGTATTAGGTTGTCTTAAAAGATATAGTAAGAACCTCAGAGATTGTGTCTGTGTGTGTTTTCCTGTGCAGAATATCTCATTAACAAGATTGCATTTATGAAATTACCGGATTAGGGAGGAAGCCATCTTGGTTTCTGTGCTATCTCTTGTACCCAACTAGTCAATTGCACTTTGATCAAGTTACTTATTTTTTCTGTCTCAATTGTCTGACCTGTAAAATGAGGAGAGTATAGTACCTACATCAATCACTGTTGTATGTTTGACTAAATGATGAGAATCAAGCCTGAATCATTTTAAACACTTGATAGATCTTAAATACATATATTTCTTTAATCAATTAAAATACATAAAGTGCAACAAGATGGTGTGAGGCAGGGGTGCTAGGAATACAAAATCAAATAGCTTTTCTTAAGTGCTGTCCTATAACAGCTCAAGAACCTTCTATACCCAATCTAATCCAAATTAATTTGAAAACTTTTTCTAAGTGGCATCTTGTAGTCTAAAGGTTAATTGCAAACAGAATATTTGTTTTCCTCCCTATCTTTTATTTTTTTGTGTGAAAGCATTACTGAAAGTATGGAACATCCTTCTCTGGTATCTCAGAAACACGATGAGCAACTGAGCATATAACCTGTGTCTTCAATGGCTGGTCAACTGACATGACATTGGGAAGCACCACAGAGAACATTCACTTAAAGCCTGGACATAAAAAGACATGTATAATTGCAAAATATATTTCTATAACTTATGTTTTTGCTGTTTATTATTATTTTCATCATTACTATCTATTATATCATTATTTAATAGCCATTTATATATCTGTTGGTGAGGTATCTGTTCAAATCATGTCCCTATTTTTAATTGGGGTGTTTTTATTATTATTTATTTATTTTTATTATTTATAAACATTTTTGTATAGTCTAGCTACAAATTCTTTGTTGAAAAAATGTTTTGCAAATATTTTCTTCACTTCATCTATAAATCTAACATCTCTATATTACATAATAATACATGGCATTACATAATAATACAAAACATTAAAAATGATTTCATAAAATTATGTAACAGGAATAATTAATACTCAACAAACCATTTTTCCCCCTCTGCTTATATTCTATGCATACTGCTTCAGTTTTCATTTGCTATATAACCACTATCTCAAAATGGCACAGTTTAAATAACTCTCCAACATTTATTATTTGTAGACTTTTGGATCACAGCCATTCTGACTGGTGTGAAATGGTACCTCATAGTGGTCTTGATTTGCATTTCTCTGATAATGAGTGATGTTGAGCATCTTTTCATATGGAATTTAGAAAGATGATAACAATAACCCTGTGTACGAGACAGCAAAAGAGACACTGATGAATGGAACAGTCTTATGGACTCTGTGGGAGAGGGCTAGGGTGGGAAGATTTGGGAGAATGGCATTGAAACATGTAAAATATCATGTATGAAACGAGATGCCAGTCCAGGTTTGATGCACGGTACTGGACGCTTGGGGCTAGTGCACTGGGACGACCCAGAGGGATGGTATGGGGAGGGAGGAGGGAGGAGGGTTCAGGATGGGGAACACATGTATACCTGTGGTGGATTCATTTTGATATTTGGCAAAACTAATACAATTATGTAAAGTTTAAAAATTAAATAAAATTAAAAAAAAGAAAAAAACAAAAACAAAAACAAAACAGCAGTCACACTGTTAAGGGTTGAAGAAATTAACAACTTGGAGACATTTCTCACTATTTTAGCTTTTCTCATGGGAAAAGATGAAATTATTTTTAACCAGTAACTTCACACTAGAGGAATGGGGAGGTACAATATTGTACCCTGGACTCTAGAAAGGCAGGCTTTCTTGTTGATTCTTCCCTTTGTACTATCAATAAATTGTTAAAAAAAAATTCTTATTCATGGCTCTGAGTAGAGTTTGAATGAACCTTCCCAGGGTCACTGATATAAAAATTGAATTTTGGAAAAAATTATCCCACCTCACGTCTACAATCATTTTGTACTCCATCAGTATCTTAGACCACAGAAGCAGATATAATTAAATCAGTCCAGAAGTAATCTGGGGAGACAGGCAACAGAAGGGAGTAGCAAAAGTCCTTTGGACCATGATCTCTGACTATTTATGCAGAAAGGTGGGGGGCAGGTAGTGTTTGCTGAGACAAAAAATCTATGGTTATGGATCACAGACCTTAGATGACCAATCATATTCTACTGAAGCATGGAATATTAGAAGTACAATGGGATCCCATGCTTATGTCTTGTAGAGTTTTCAATCTGTGTGCTTGCAGGCGCTCAGTATTGTTAGATACCAGGGGTTTTAAGAGGTATCCTATGAAGTAGAAATGGTACTAATTTTGGAATTTATCACTAAGAGAATCTGATGATTGAGTCTTCTTTGTAAAGTATTACTAACCCAAAACAGTAAGTTGATTCTGCTATTATTTCTTTTTCTTTTTTTAAAGATTAGGCAGCTTAAATTCTCCAATATATAATATAAATGGAAGGGAGCATAAAATTATTCCCATGCTACTGCTATGTCAACTGAAACTGACCCAAATTTTCAAGTCTTGACCAAAGTTCTTGATATAACAAAAACCTTGCAAGGAAACATCTGAGAATCAACATTTACTGAAGAACCTCCATGAAGTAAATAAATAATAAGAAAAAATACTCTAGTAGAGTGAGTACATTTGGAGAGTGTAGGAATGGAGTCAGCAGACAGTATCTCAGAGCATTTCCCAGATCTGAAATTCTTTGCTAGAATTTTTCTTTAATGGAAACTTTTGGCCTACTAGGTAAAAGGACCTACTGGTTTTTGACAGACATAAATAAGAATCAAGGAACTGCAGTCCAAGGGCATGAAAAGGCATGAAAAGGCATGAAAAGGCATGAAAAGTCATGAAAAGGCATGAAAGGTCATGAAAAGACTTTCCCAATTTAAGGATGGAGTTCTCCAAAACTCTTGTATCTAAGTGCATGGATTTCATGCGTGCAATGTAAAAATCACCGCTGAGCAGCTCACAAGAGCTGATTTTAAGAAGAGAGTGCTATGAAGCTTCCTGGTGAGAAGCCATGGACATAGAAGCTCCTCAGTGTGTCCAAACCCTCAACTTCTCTACCCTCCTGCAGCGACCTCCTGGGACAGTTGTCTGTGTGCCCCATGTCTGCACGCATGCGCATGCCCACTGTGGGCAGGCTGACGGCCATTATTCAAGAGCTGCTCCCAGCTTCTTTTAAGGTTGTCTGCTCAGGAAGACAGGAACTCTAGCTGAAATACAGAGGGTGGAGCCCCATCAGCCAACCTGGCTGCGTGAACAGAGGTGCCACTTACTCATGGCAGTCTCTAGAATCAATAACAGGAACTTTGAGGTAAGTGAGACACAGACTTTTCAAACCTCAGGTGTTGCACTCTATGTTGGTGTTTCACCCTGGGGTTACTTGTTTCCTTGTCAGTATATGTAGACTTCCCTATAGTGCTCAGTTCCCTTGCAGTGTTTATATCAGGGTTATTGGCACCTCTGGGGAGCAGGTTGCAAGAATGCTTCCCCAACTGCAGGGCCTGCAGTGGAGGGTAAATCATGAGAGCAGTTTACCAGTGGAGGGTCAATCGTGAGATCAGTTAAACAAGTGCCATTCTAGTTCGTGCCTTCTGAGGAGTATAAAAAGCTAATGGGAATTTCTTCCACTTGAAAATGCTCATTGCAAGAAGTAGCGCAGGTCATTGGAAAATGAGTGGAAAGTGAGTGAAGTTCTAACATACATTCTCATAGTTTCACAGTTGTCTTCCTATTTAACGTGAAAATACCAGTCAACACATGTTCAAAGGACACTCTTGTCCACAGTGAAGTAGCAGACACCTATTTGTAGTCTGATGTCAAATCATGATTGATTTGCAAGCATAGATGGGATTTGTACATAATTAATTGGTTAGTGGGAGTCTGATAGGTTGTCCAATGTGCAGGTTGGTTTTGTCTGTAGATATTTGTGATTAAGAGGAGTTCATGCCTCTATTTTTGTGAGAGTGTGTAAGGGTGAGTGTTGTATTTGGAGAGTGTTGAGATTGTAACACAGGCATCAAGTAGA
Source organism: Bison bison bison (assembly GCF_000754665.1). Lineage (NCBI taxonomy): Eukaryota > Metazoa > Chordata > Mammalia > Artiodactyla > Bovidae > Bison > Bison bison. Next base: position 59,657 of record NW_011494675.1, on the reverse strand, counting down.
TGGTGATTAGGTGTTTGATGTTTGAGGACTATTTTTACATGTGCTTTTTTCACCCATGAATTTGGGGATTTGTATTTGTTTAATGGTAGATTATCATATATGTAAGGGCAATGTTAGGAAAAGTACTGGTGTATATTAGTTTGGATGTACAGTCTATTCTGTATACTTGAGTAATGTCAGATGATAATTTGTGTCCTGAAGATACCATTTGTGTCTAGTGCTTGTTGTACGGTTCTGTGGTTTTTGTGTGTGTGGATTTTCAGGAGCTATCTATGGAGTTATCTATATATATTTTGCTGTGTAGCCACAAATAGTATGTGGCTATTTTGGGGGGCTGGCAGATGTTGTTTATACTTGTATTTATGTGTTTCTGTATTTTGCAAGATGGAAGAATTAATTCTGTGTGAGAATTTGGGAATGTGGGATAAACATATGCAGGTAGTGTGGTATGTATTTGAAACAGAGTATATGTATATAGTCGTATCTTTGTATATTTGTAGTGTAGTGGGTAATTACGGTTATATTTGGGGCTTATGGAGAATTGTGTGTATAATGAGCTTGTGTGTATATTCAGGGGCATGGCCATTTGGAGGAATATTTGCTAGTGCCTTGGATTTCTGTTTTTCAGTAGGGGCTTCCTAGGCTTATATATTTTGAGAAGTTAGTATGTGTGTATCTGATGAGAAGGTGAGGTTTCAGATTTATACAGGGGAGTTGGTAAATTTCATTTATATGTACTAGAAATACGTGATATAGTTATTTGTTAGTATATGCAGATGTATGAGCTGGCTTCTACTAGCTAGGGATCATTTGGTATATGGAAGTTTTTTCATAAGTGGTTTCTTGGAGATATTTCTATGTGTCTTACTTGTGTATACTGATTTGTATGTGTCCATCATTAGGGGCATGAATTATGAAAGTGTTCATAATGTATGGAGTGTTAGGAGTATTTAAATGTATTTAAATTTAAAGCACGGGCGGCTGCGATGGCACACAGAGCGTGGGCGGCTGCAATGGCGCACAGAGCATGGTTGAGAGGAGCTATCCCACGTCCGAGGTCAGGGGCAGAAGCCGGGAGGACCCCATGCCCGAGGGGCGGCGGCCAAGAGGAATTACCCCACGTCTGAGGTCAGGGGCAGCGGCCGAGAGTGCCAGGCTGTGACAGCGCAGGAATGGCCGAGAGGAGCTACCCCATGTCCGAGGTTGGGGCGGTGGCCAAGAGGAGCTACCCCCAACCCGAGGCCAGGGGTGGCAGCCAGGAGAAGCAACCCCATGTCCAAGGAGCAGTGGCTGCATGGGCACAGGAGGGCCTAGAGGAGCTATTCCATGTTCAAGGTCAGGAGGGGCAGTGGTGAGGAGATACCCCTCATCCAAGGTAAGGAGCAGCGGCTGCGCTTTGTTGGAGCAGCCGTGAAGAGATACCCCACGTCCAAGGTAAGAGAAACCCCAGTAAGATGGTAGGTGTTGCAAGAGGGCATCAGAGGGCAGACACACTGAAACCATATTCACAGAAAACTAGTCAA
>NW_011494675.1:54794-57578 GCF_000754665.1 Bison bison bison | reverse complement strand
AGAAAATGCACTGGTCATTGCAAACACCCTCTTCCAACAACACAAGAGAAGACTCTATACATGGACATCACCAGATGGTCAACACCGAAATCAGATTGATTATACTCTTTGCAGCCAAAGATGGAGAAGCTCTATACAGACAACAAAAACAAGACCAGGAGCTGACTGTGGCTCAGATCATGAACTCCTTATTGCCAAATTCAGACTGAAATTGAAGAAAGTAGGGAAAACCACTAGAACATTCAGGTATGACCTAAATTAAATCCCTTATGATTATACAGTAGAAGTGAGAAATAGATTTAAAGGCCTAGATCTGATAGAGAGAGTGCCTGATGAATTATGGACGGAGGTTCGTGACATTGTACAGGAGACAGGGATCAAGACCATACCCATGGAAAAGAAATGCAAAAAAGCAAAATGGCTGTCTGAGGAGGCCTTACAAATAGCTGTGAAAAGAAGAGAAGCGAAAAGCAAAGGAAAAAAGGAAAGATATAAACATCTGAATGCAGAGATCCAAAGAACAGCAAGAAGAGACAAGAAAGCCCTCCTCACCAATCAATGCAAAGAAATAGAGGAAAACAACAGAATGGGAAAGACTAGAGATCTCTTCAAGAAAATTAGAGATACCAAAGGAACATTTCATGCAAAGATGGGCTCGATAAAGGACAGGAATGTTATGAGATGTCGGGAGCCAGCGTGAGGAACTCCGCCCATGGCAAAGGTCATGAGGAAGGAGGCTTGACATACGCAAAGGTGGGATCGAGCCTCAGGAGTCCCCCTGGAAATTCTCGAGCATCTACCCCCAAAACCAGAGTCTGCCTACTTTACTGCTTTGTGCTCTCACCTACACCTCTGACTTTACGGGGGGCTGTCCCCCACCACCATCTATCTCTCTGAGAAAGAGTTAACTTACAGCTCCAGTTAATAAAGTTCCTGGGCATGACAAGAGTGTTTTAGTTCACAAACCCCTCAGATGGCTCTCTAACTTGCCTGACAGGTTTACCCGGATTCCTACAGCTATGCATATGATTGTTTACAGTCTCCCAACCGCGAGAGGCATGGGGAGCTTAAGATATTCAAATAGTATAGAGCCTCTCGGAGAGTTAGAATTTGTCAGAATAGAACTAGTAGAAGATTTCATTGTTGAGCCAATGCTTGCTGCCAAGTTTCCACATCCCCTGTACTGTATCTTTGGAAGTGTATTAATTAATATAGTTGGTATGTAGAAAAAATAAGTAGTGGCCTTAGTGTTAACAACTTTAGACCCTTGAGGTAATAAATTCTTTCCTTTGTTGTAAACCCACTGCACCTCTGCCCTATAGGAATGCAACTTTATCTAACACCTTCAGAGGATGGCGCCAAACTTTAAAATAATTACTCTTAGAGAAAATAAGTCTTATGGTTGACAAACTTTTGTCAGAGTCATAAAATGTTAACAGGCCTTCTGGCCAGAAGATTATGTAAATCACCTAAACCATTTGTATACGATAAGTTTGCAGAAAAGAAACCCTAGTTTCGATAAGGATCAAAGACTGCTGACTTTGCATGATTTCACACCCCCTATTATCCTCTATGTGCAACTTAGGGTATAAAAGCCCCTGTTGAAATAAAGGTACGGGCCTTGCTCACCAAAGCTTGGTCTCCCCATGTTGTTTTTTCTCTCACCTTCTGGCTGAATTCCCATCTGGAGTGTGGAGGCTCGTCAAGCCTACTAATTTTGCCTGGACTTCTAAGATCTGACCGGGGAGGCCTTAGTGTCTCCTCTCCTTTGGGAGAATGAGAGGACGCCTGTGGCATACGTAGATGGAGCAAATTCCTTGTCTTGGAATTTTATTGGTTTTCCACGTAAACAAAGTTATTTAGCCTCTTTTCTCCACTGAATTTCTTCACTGAGCTATCCCTATTTAACCACTCTTTATATCTCAAATTAATACTTAATTAAGCTATTGCTATTCTAATTGCCAACACCGTCCTCCTGAGGGAATCCCTGGATCCAACCAGGGCTGGACCCCGGTAATGGACCTAACAGAATAGAAGATATTAAGAAGAGATGGCAAGAATACACAGAAGAACTGTACAAAAAAGATCTTCCTGACCCAGATAATCACGATGGTGTGATCACTGACCTAGAGCCAGACATCCTTTTTAGTTAAGTCAAGTGGGCCTTAGAAAGCATCACTACGAACAAAGCTAGTGGAGGTGATGGAATTCAGTTGAGCTATTCCAAATCCTGAAAGATGATGCTGTGAAAGTGCTGCACTCAATATGCCAGCAAATTTGGAAAACTCAGCAGTGGCCACAGGACTGGAAAAGGTCAGTTTTCATTCCAATCCCAAAGAAAGGCAATGCCAAAAAATGCTCAAACTACCGCACAATTGCACTCATCTCACACGCTAGTAAAGTAATGCTCAAAATTCTCCAAGCCAGGCTTCAGCAATATGTGAACCATGAAATTCCAGATGTTCAAGCTAATTTTAGAAAAGGCAGAGGTACCAGAGATCAAATTGCCAACAATCGCTGGATCACTGCAAAAGCAAGGGAGTTCCAGAAAAAACATCTATTTCTGCTTTATTGACTATGCCAAAGCCTTTGACTGTGTGGGTCACAAGAAACTGTGGAAAATTCTGAAAGAGATGGGAATACCAGACCACCTGACCTGCCTCTTGAGAAACCTATATGCAGGTCAGGAAGCAACAGTTAGAACTGGACATGGAACAACAGACTGGTTCCAAATAGGAAAAGGAGTACGTCAAGGCTGTACATTGTCACCCTGCTTATTTAACT
>NW_011494675.1:54580-54664 GCF_000754665.1 Bison bison bison | reverse complement strand
CTCTGCATAGAAGTTAAATAAACAGGGTGACAATATACAGCCTTGACGAACTCCTTTTCCTATTTGGAACCAGTCTGTTGATTG
>NW_011494675.1:41365-54480 GCF_000754665.1 Bison bison bison | reverse complement strand
CCTGACCTGCCTCTTGAGAAACCTATATGCAGGTCAGGAAGCAACAGTTAGAACTGGACATGGAACAACAGACTGGTTCCAAATAGGAAAAGGAGTACGTCAAGGCTGTACATTGTCACCCTGCTTATTTAACTTATATGCAGAGTACATCATGAGAAACGCTGGATGGGAAGAAACACAAACTGGAATCAAGATTGCCGGGAGAAATATCAATAACCTCAGATATGCAGATGACACCACCCTTATGGCAGAAAGTGAAGAGGAACTCAAAAGCCTCTTGACGAAAGTGAAAAGTGGAGAGTGAAAAAGTGGGCTTAAAGCTCAACATTCAGAAGACAAAGATTCTGCATCTGGTCCCATCATTTCATGGGAAATAGATAGGGAAACAGTGGAAACAGTGTCAGACTTTATTGTTGGGAGCTCCAAAATCACTGCAGATGGTGACTGCAGCCATGAAATTAAAAGACGCTTACTCCTTGGAAGGAAAGTTATGACCAACCTAGAGAGCATACTCAAAAGCAGAGACATTACTTTGCCAACAAAGGTTCATCTAGTCAAGGCTATGGTTTTTCCAGTGGTCATGTATGGATGTGAGAATTGGACTGTGAAGAAAGCTGAGTGCCGAAGAATTGATGCTTTTGAACTGTGGTGTTGGAGAAGACTCTTGAGAGTCCCTTGGACTGCAAGGAGATCCAACCAGTCCATTCTGAAGGAGATCAGCCCTGGGATTTCTTTGGAAGGAATGATGCTAAAGCTGAAGCTCCAGTACTTTGGCCACTTCATGGGAAGAGTTGACTCATTGGAAAAGACTCTGATGCTGGGAGGGATTTGGGGCAGGAGGAGAAGGGGACGACAGAGGATGAGATGTCTGGATGGCATCACTGACTCGAGGATGTGAGTCTGAGTGAACTCTGGGAGTTGGTGATGGACAGGGAGGCCTGGCGTGCTGCAATTCATGGGGTCGCAGAGTCGGAGATGACTGAGCGCCTGAACTGAAGTGAAGTGAAATGTATTTAAAATTCAAATGTAATTAAATGTATTTCTTTGAAGACTGATAGGGTGTTTCTACATGTGTGTTGTAGTAGGTAATATATTTGTATATTCAGGTTAAGGATTGATATACATATATAGTGTCCTTCTTTTTATATGTTGGGAGAGAGGCGAGGAGGTTGTATTCTGGAGAGATAGCATAATGGATCTCCAGTATTCTTGCCTGGAGATTCCCCATGGACAGAGGAGCCCTGCGGGCTAATGTCCACGGGGTCACAAAGAGTCAGACACGACTAAGTGACTAAGCGCAGCATAGCACAGCATTTTATTCTTTATATTCAGAACGGTGTTTTTTTTCCTTAATATCCTTTTTGGGATAGTTCATTGCTTTTATATAATGACTTCTATATACTGATTTTATATCCTGAAACTTCACTAAATTCATTTATGAATTCTAATTGTTTCTGTTGCCTTTGTCACTGTTATTGTTTTTGAAACTTTAGGATTTTCTACATATATGATCATGTCATCTGCAAATGGAGGTAATTTGAATTCTTCCTTTCTGATTTTAATGCATTTTATTTCTTCGTCTTGCCTAAGTCCTCTGGCTCGGAATTTCAGTGCTATGTTTGACAGCACTGAAAGTGGGTGTGGGCATTTTTGCCTTCTTTCTGATATTAGAGCCAAAGCTTTCAGTTTTTCACTGTTGAGTAATATGTTTGCTGTGATGTTTTCATATATGCCATTATTGTGTTGAGGTATGATCCTTCTATTCTCAATTTGGTGAGAGTTTTTGTCATGAAAGAATGTTGAATATTGCCAAATCCTTTCCTGCATCTATTGAGATGATCATGAGTTTTCCCCCATTTTGTCAATGTAGTGTATTATGTTGATTGATTTGCGTTATTTGAACCATCCTTGCATTCCATGAATAAATGGCACTTAATCATGGAGTACTACTACTACTACTGCTAAGTCACTTCAGTCGTGTCCAACTCTGTGTGACCCCATGGACTGCAGCCTACCAGGCTTCTCCATCCATGGGATTCTCCAGGAAAGAACACTGGAGTGGGTTGCCATTTCCTTCTCCAATCATGGAGTAGGATCCTTCTAATTAATTCTTGAATTAGCTTTGCTAATATTTTTTGAGGATTTTTGAATCTGTGCTCATTCCAGATATTGACCTATAATCTTCTTGTAATGTCTTTGTCTGACTTTGATATCAAGGTAATGCTGGCCTTGTAAACTTAATTTGAAAGTGTACCCTCCTTTTCAGTTTTTTTTGGAGGAGTTTGAAAAGGATTGGTATTAATTCTTTAAATGTTTGGTAAAATTTACCAGTGGAGTCATATGGTCCTGGATTTTCTTTATTTTTATATTATTGATTCTGTCTCCTTATTTGTTATTGGTCTGTTCAGACTTTCTATTTTGTCTCGATTCAGTGTTAATAGGTTGTATGATTCTAGGAATTTATTTGTTTCTTCTTAAATTTTATCTAATTTGTTGACATAATTATTTATGATAGACTCTAATGATTCTTTTATTACTGAGGCATCATTTGTACCACCTCCCTTTTCATTTCTGATTTCACTGATTTGTCTCTCTTTCTTCTTAATTAATCTAACTAACAGTCTGTCACATTAATGTTTTCAAAAAAACACTAGTTTTGTTTATATTTTCTATTATTATTTTTCTGTTGTCTAATTCCTTCTACTAAATGTGAGATTAGTGTTTTCATTTTCTGTAGTTCCTTGAGGCATAAAATTAAATGCTTTATTTGAAGTTTTTCTTACCTTTGAATATATGTATTTATACATTATCTCCTGTAGTACTGCTTTTGCTTCATCCCATAAGTCTTAGTGTGTTGTGTTTCATTTTAGTTTGTCTCAATATACTTTTTCATTTTTCCTTTGATTTTATCTTTGACCCAAAGTTTTTTTAAAAATGTTTTATACAGCATAATAAATATAATTAAAATTGGTGTATTTTATATATGAGGATTAAGGAAGTAAATCCTAAGAGTTCTCATCACAAAAGAAACGTTTTTTCTTTTATTTTTATTTTGTATCCATACAAGATGATGTTCACCAACCTTCTTGTGATAATCATTTCATGATGTATGTAAGTCAAATCATTATGCTGTATGTCTTAAAATTATGCAGTGGTCAATGTCAGTTATACCTCAATAAAACTAGCAGTGGGGGGAAAAGAGTGTATTGTTTAGTTTCCACACATTTCTCAATTTTCGTGTTTTCTTGCTCTTAAGGGATTTCTTATTTGATCCTATTGTGGTCAGAAAAGATACCTGAAGTTATTTCAGTCTTTTTAAATTTGTTAAAACTTGATTGTGGCCTATTATGTATCCTGGAGAATGTTGCTTATGTACTTGAATGTATATGTGCTGCTGTTTGGTGGTATGTTTAAATATGTCTGTAAGGACCATATGATCCTTACATGTTTTCAAGGCATGTTTGTTTATTGATTTTCTATCCATTTTTATAAGTGGATTATTGAAGTCCCTTACTGCCATTGTATGAAATCAATTTTTTTTCTTTAATTCCAGTATTTGCTTTATACCTTTATGTGCTCTGATATTGTATGCATATATAATTTTTATATCTTCCTGTTGAAGTGACTCTTTTATTAAATATAGTGACCTTTTTCTATGGAGACAATTTTGGACTTAACATCTATTTTCTCTTTTATATGAGTAGCCACCCTTGCTTTCTTTTGTTTACTATTTACACACATGGAGTATCTTTTTCCATCCCTTCATTTTGAGCCTATATGTATATTTAAATCTAAAATGAGTCTCTTATAGATAGCTTTGAGTTGGGTCTTTCTTTTTTTTCTTTTTTAAATCATTCAACAACTGTTTAATCCATTTATATTATTTATTGATCAGTAGGGATTACTGTTACTGTTTAGCTAATTGTCTTATTTATATTTTGTAGGTGTTTTGTCCTCTTCCTGTCTAACTTTCTTTCATTGCTGTTTGATGATGTTTTAGTAGTGATTTGCTTTTACCCCTGATTGCATTTTGTTTTCAAGATTTTGTATCACCTTTACTATCAGTATTCTGAATTCTCTTTCTAATAGACTCCCTGTCTCCTCTTCGTTTGTTTGGTCTAGTGAGTTTTTACCATGTTCCTTCACCTCCTGTATATTTCTTATCTTTTCATTTTATTTAGTTTGCTGTGTTTGGTGCCTCCTTGCTTTAGGCTGGAGGGTTGTAGTTCTTCTTAATTGTGGAATCTGCCCCTCATCGTGGGGTTGGACTAGTGTGAAGGTTTCCTGACTGGGGAGACTTTTGCCTATGTTCTGTTGGATGGAGCTGAATCATGTTTCTCTGAAGGGCAGTGCCCTTCCGAACTGCAGGGCAGTTCAGTAGTGAGTTTGGGGTGTTTATGGGTTTGGAATGACTTTGGGCAGCCTATATGCTAATGTGGTGGATTGTGTTCCTATTTTGCTGAAGGATTGGCATGGGGCATCCTGCACTGGAGCTTGCTGACTCTTAATAAACAAAATTAATAACAAAAGATTGAAAAGCAAAAGTTAAAAACAGAGAATAAAGATTAGACTTTCAAAAGTACATTATTGAAAACAAAATATCAAACACAAAAATAAAAAAAATATGGAATTTATTTCTAAAATATGGTGTTTTCTTAATTTTATTCTTTTAAAAGGTAAAAGTGGACTACAGAAGGGAGTAATACAGAACCACTTTAGGACAATATGAGAAAAAAAGAGAGTGGAAAGGAAAAAAATAAGAATAAAAAATGGGGAGTATGGAGTATATATAGGGCAGTAGTGAGAGTAATGTCTGTGTGATTCTTACTTGTTCCTGCCCCAGTTGATTTGCCTACTCAGAAGGCCCTCTGATATATGTAGGAAGGTCTCTGGACCTGTTGTGGACAGTGTGGAGTCAGATCAGACTTAGATCTTCTTTCGTCCCAGCTTGTACTTGCTCTCAAAGTCTACAGTATCCCCTAAAGAACATAGTCTTAGGTTAATTGTGGGATTTTAATCTGCTGTCCCTGCCCCTTCTCAGGATGTTCCCCCTTCTTTGCTTTGCTCATGCTTCTTTGAACTTTGGCCCACTGCTGCTTTCAAGTTTCTCTCCAGTGTCTGATCTCTGCCCTGATACAAGGCGATGAAAGTGGCATCTTTTTTGGGCTCACTAGCTCAGTTGTGCTGTGGAGAGGGAAGGGTACTGCAAGAGCTGCTAGGGTGTGTGAGGAGTGCTCAGTGTGGTTGGGCCACACAGGGGTGTCACTACAGCCTGAGGTGAATGCTACACTTCCCATGGGAGTTGGTCCTGGTTTGTTGGACCCTTGGCAAAGCCAAGCTGATCGGGCTCCCAGCTGGGTCCTGTGGAGGTTGTCACAGTCTTAGGTGAGTTGTGTGTTTCCCCAGGGGAGTTGTTCTTGGGTTATGACCCTGCTGGCTGGCCTATCTGAGCCACTCAGGGTTCTGGGAAGATGTAGGTAGTGATCCGCAGCCACTCACAGCTTGGCTGTAGATGTGATCCATGGGGCCAAGATTGTAGTGGCCCTTTGCCTTTTGCCTCTGGCAGTTGTGTGCCTGCTTTTCTGCCTCTGGGGCTACAAACTGCAGCCTGCTTTCCCCTCCTAGGTATTCTCTAGGGTGCTGTTCTTTGTTCTGTGAGTGCACGCAGAGTTATAATGCTGCCTGAGAGCCTTCCCACAGAAGTGAACTTTCTCTAGTGGTCCCAGAGTTTCCCCTGTCCTGCTGTGCTGTGTCACATTAACCCCCTTGGAGTATATTCACAGCATTCAGCCCCAGTCCTTTCCCTGAGGACCAAGCCCCACAGCCAGAGCCTCCATACCCAGCCCCCACCTGCTGCAGGCAGATGAAAGTGTGTGAGCTGCTTTTTGGCTGTGCAATTTGGCACAACCTCTGTGCAGAATTTTCTCCGTTTTGCATTATTGTGCTTCCATCTGAGGTTCCTAAGCTCCCCTATAACCCCACCTGTGAGAGGGTTTCTTGTTACCTGGAAACTTCTCTTCCTCCAGGAGCCCCTCCTTAGGATGGATTCTCAAAATCCTTTGTCTCCCTTTTTGTCTTTATCTTTTGCCCTACCTCATTTCAGTAGATTGGCTTGCCTTTCTGGACTCCTGGCATCCTCTCCCAGGATTCAGAAGATGTTCTGTGGGAATTGTTCCACATACAGGTTATCTTTTGATGTATTTGTAAGGGAGAAGGTAGTTTCCCTGTCCAATTTCTCCACCATCTTGAAACCACACCCCTTCTATATTAAGTTTTGAAATAAAAAAAATTTGAAACTTCAAACTTTATTTTGTTTACACATTATTTTGCCGATTCAGGGTGTTAGAATTCCATATGAATTTCAGGATGAAGTTTTTTATTTTCTAAAAAAAAGAAGACCGCATTATAATTAGAGACTGTAATCTGTTTATCACTTTTAGTATTGACAGCATTACGTCTTCTAGCCTGTGAACACAAGATGCCTTTACATTTGTTGGCATCTTTATTATTTTCTTTCAGCAATACTTTCTAGTTTTCCATATACATCTCTTTTTTTCCCCTTGTAAAGTTGTTTCTAGTATTTTACTCTATAGTTCATGATACAATAAATGGTATTGCTTTCTTAATTTCTTTCTCATGTTTTCTATTGTTAATGTATAGAGACACAACTGATTTTCAAATGTTGATTTTATATCTGGCAACTTTTCTAAATTCATTTATTCTAAGGGTTTTTGTGTGTGTGTGTATGTTTGTGTGTAATCATAAGGTTTTCTTCATATAATATCGTGTTGTCTGAAAACAAGTATAATTTTATTTTTCCTTTCTGATTTAGATATCTTTTAGTTTTTGTCTTGTCTTATTTATTCGTCTAGGAATTCTGGTAGTGTACTGAATAGAAGTGGTGAAACAGGCATCCTTTCTTTGTCCCTGATTTTCACGGGAAAGATTTCACCACTTAATAGCTATGACTTTTCCCATATGTGACCTTCATTATGTTGAATTCATCAACTTTTTTTTTTTAATCAGAAAAAGGCGTTGAATTTTGTGAAAAAAATTTTTTTCTGCATCAAGTAAGATGATCATATGATGTTTATTTCCTTCTGTCTTTTTAAGTGATATACCATATTGACTTTTTAATTTGTTGAACCAACCAACCAATTGCAAGATAAATCCAATTTAGTCATGAAGTATAAGCCTTTTAATTTGTTGTTCTGTGTCTTATTGTTTTTTAAAGAGTTTTTTTCATCAGTATTCATAAGGGATATTGGTCTGTAGTGTACTTTTGTCATGTCTTTGGCTTTATAATCAATGTAATGGTAACCTCATAGAATGAGTGAGGAAACAGTGTCTCCTATTTAATTGTTTGGAAGAACTTGAGAATTGGTGTTAATTCTTCTTTCTACTTGGTAGAATTCACATGAAGATACTTGCCTTGATGCTGGATGTTCAGTCACTGGAGGTTTTTTGGTAGTTATTCAATATATTGACTCCTAGAGCTGTTTAGATTTTGTATTTCTTCATAATTCAGACTTGGTAGGATGTTTCTAGAAACCTGCTCATTTCATCTAAGTTACCAAATTTTCTATTTATGTCTATAAAGCTGGTAGTAATATCCCTTCATTTCTGATTTTACACATTTTTTCCTTATCTCTTTATGTAATGGTAAATTTAAGTAGTTTTGCCCATTTTGTTGATTTTTTTCTCTTTTTTTGAGGCATACCTGACAAAACCATGGTGTAGCTAAAGTACATAAAGTGGTTATTTGACATACATGTATGTTGTGAAAGGATTCTAATAATCAAGTTAATTAACATACCCATACCTTCTCACATATTTACATTTGTATATGAGGACATGTAAATTCTACTCTCAGAAATTTTCAATTACAGAATAGAGTATTATCAATTATAATCACCATGTTATACATTAGCTCCTAAGACCTTATTCTTTCATTTATTTATCATGTTATAACAGAAAACTTGCATCCATTTGCCAATCTGTTTGCATATACCCCATGCCCAGCTATAGAAACAATTCAACACTTTCTACTCTGTGTTCTATGATTGTACTTTTTTTGATTCCACATGTAAGTGATACCATGTGGTGTTCTTTCCTGTCAGGCTTATATTATTTAGCATAAAGGTCTCCAGGTTCATTCATGTTCTTGTAAATGTCATGATTTAATTTTTTTTTTTTGAGGCTGAATAATATCCCATTGTGTATGTTATGTATGTATATTTGTGTGTTTGGTATCACATATTATCATGTATTCTTTATGCACTCATCCACAACAAACTGGAAGGTTCTCTCCATGCCGCTACTATGAATGAAGTTTCAAAGGACATAGAGAAGTACTGATATCTCTTTAGAATAAAAAATTTTTAATTCCTTTTGCTCTATGCCTGGAAGTGGAATTGCTGGATCACATGGTATTCTAATTTTATTTTTTTGAAGAATCTCCACACTGTTGTAAATACTGGTTGTACAAACTTACATTGCAAACAACAATGCACATGGTTTGTTCAGTGGTATCAGACTCATTATGAAGGAACTATCAAAGTGTGTATACTCAGATTCTAAAAAATGCCTATGAGGTCTGTGTGGGGGTCTTAAAGAGAGGTATCTGTGTGAGATTGCTCAGTGTAGGTCTGTGGAAGTTTCCTATGTGGGGTAAATGTGAGTCTATCAGAGGTCTCTGTATGGGGTCAGTGTGGGTGTTTGAGAGATCTGTAAGCAGGATAAGTGTGAATCTGTGGTTGACCACTGTACAGGATCAGGGTGGATTTGTGGAAGATTCCCATGTGAGGGTAGTGGAGTCCCTATGTGGGTCAGTATGGGTCTGTCAGAGGTCTCTGTGTTGGGTCTGAGGGTTCCTGTGAAGGGTTGCTGTGAGTCTGTGGGAGATCCCTGTATAGAGTTAGTGTGGGTCAGTGGGAGGTCCCTGTCTGGGGTGAGTGTGGGTCTCTGGAAGGGCCCTGTGCAAGGTCAGTGTGGGTGTGTGGGAGGTTTCTGTTTGGGGACACTGGGTCTGTCAGGGGTCCCTCTCTGGGGTCAGTGTGGATCTGTCTAGGTCTCTGTGTGGGGTCTTTGGGGGCCCTGTGCTGGATCAGTGTGGGTATGTGGGAGATCCATATCTGGGGTCAGTGTGGGTCTGACCCATTCTTTGAGGGGGACCCTCCATTGCTGTCCTTTCTGCACCTCATGGCAGGAGAAGGGCAAGGGCCTCTCCAAGTCTGGTTCCTTGCTGTTCTGTCAGTGTCCCTTCTGTGTCATTTCTCCAGACAGACACCTTAGTTCCAGCTCCCCCGACTCAGTGCTCACCTCTTGGCACCTCTGAGAGGGCCTGGCATGAGGCGGGCTCAGGATCCGTGCTCTGTGCTCCCCTCTCCTGAACTCTGGGGGGAACTCGATGCCTAGGATGCAACCCCTTCCCTCAGACCCTGGCTGAGCCTCCATGCCCACCATGGAGGATGCGGTGCAGAGGCAAGACTAGACTCCAGGGAGAAAACACAGCACAAGCAGGCCTGTGTCCTCTGTCCCCACAGCCCCAGGCCTGGTCCCACATGTGGGGGTCCTGATAGGCAAGGAGGTGGGGCCATTCCTGCTGGCTCCTGAATCAGAGGCCCCCTTCTGGAGTGGGACTGTCCACCATGGGAGTGTCTGTGACATAGAGCCCCAAGTCTCTCTAGGGAAATGCTCTTGTCTCCCCACTTTCCCATGTGGATGGGCCCAAGGAGGAAAGCTGATGGTATGTTCATTTTCTACAGGTCACTTTCATGCATGCTAGGTGACACATCCTGTCTGCTGGCGTCTTCCACCCTGGCCTCTGGAGTGAATAAGTCTGAGAGCAGGTGAGACTTGCTATGACCTCTGAACAGTCCCTGGGCCTGTTGAGTCCTACCTGTACCCTGGGAGCCTCCTTGGGCCACACGTGTAGGTAGAGGTCACAGACTGTGAGTCTGTCCTGAGTACCCAGTCCTGTGAAAGCTGATTGCTACAATGTGGAGAAGTGAAGCTTCTCTGCTTGAGTCTGTGCTGCCTCTGGGAGCTTGGCCCTCTGTTGAGGGGCTCCAAGTGGCTTCCCTCTGTCTGGGCCCAGGGAACTAGACTAGAGGGGAGACTCTGGAGTGAAGCCACCATGAGCCACCAGGCCCCTAATGTCTTTCCTCTGGCCCTGTGGATGGTGGTGGGACACCAATGCTCCTTGGTAAATGCACTGTCTGTGGGCGCCTCTGCCACTAACATCCTTCCCCTGCATTCCATCCTAGGGGCACAGTGTCCCACTCTCAGACCATGAGGTGTCTACACACACAGTGACGACCATACTTATTCACTGGGGGAGGTGGGCGCTGTAAGTATGGCTGTCTTCTCCTCCAGGGCAGGGTGGCACCAGCCCTCAGAGGCTTCCATGCTCCACACTGCACACTCTCAGGGCTGGGAGTGCGTGGTCCTCACTCTGGCTGCTGCTTCAGAGCACGAGAAAGGCAGAGCAAGGGTGACAAACCTAGCCTGTCTTGTTCCAGCTACATCTGAGAGAGAAAGAGGCTTTCAGGGCACCATCATCTATCCCACTGTGACATAGGGATGAGGTTTGTCCTACCTCTGGACTCCCCTCCTTACTCTAACATGTGAGTTTGTCCCTGACACTTCCTGAGCCTGAGGGGACTTTCAGCTTCTGAACACACCTCCCTTTCCAGCTGCACAATGTCCAGGTGGAGAGACAGTAGGATAGAAGTGAGCAAGATCCTGAGAAGGGGGAGGTCTTTAGGCTTAGTTCACTGTGGCATGTCCTAAATGGTGTTGCTTGTTTCTGTAATGCTGGTATTATGGAAACTGAAGGTGCAGTTAGGGAATTGGGGTGAGGGTGAGTATCCATGCTGGGGTCAACCTCCCTCCATGGCCCCATCCCATGTGGAAGTCAAAGCAGGCACCTGGGAAGAGTGGCCCCTGATGCCTTCCATCCCCCTCAGTAAGGCACAGACAGGCTACTACTCCTGCTCATGAGAAAAAACCGTTTATTTCATGAAACAAAATTTCTGGTAGGAAGAAGCCTTTAGCACACAGAGGATGTGCTAACATGAGAAGAAAAATGTATTTATCTGCATGGCATGCATTTTTTTTTTTTTCTTGAAGAGTTTTCCTACCTGTAATGCTGTGAAAAGCATGTTCCAATTCACCAGAAGAGGTATATTTCTGAAGGAGACGGTGCCTTGGACAGTGGAGGGAATGGCCTGGGATGCTTGTCACTCTTGATCCATGTTGGCAGGCTCTGCCTGGAGGGGGACCTGGCTCCCTGGGTGAGAAGGCCCACTTGCTGTCCCTGGGACTGGTCCACTTACTCTTATTTGAAAAGCTATGGCTCATCAGGGTAGCTTGGTGATAACAGGATGTATCTCTCCTCATCCTCTTTTGTTCTTGGTAGGAGAGAATTCTGTGGTGGCAGTAATGTGGACTTATTGGGTCCTGGAATTCTGCTTGGTACCAATTTAACTCCGTGGCATGAGGTCCATGGTGAAACACCATCTTCTCCTTTAGGATCTGTCCAACAGCTATCATGAGAGTCTGAGCCTCAACAGCCCTGCTGTCCATGGTAGATTCACTTTTGATTGATTCTTGGCTCTTGACAGTGGCTGTTTCAGGCTTGCCTTTTTGCAGGGGCTCTTCTGGTTCTTTGCATTTATTGGGGGAAAATCCACTGCAGAAGGAGCTTAATCCTTTCTTTGAAGTGGCTTTCTGACAGAACCTGTCTCTTCTTTCGGATTAACTGTCAAAACTTGCTTATTAGGGACTCTGTTGATTCTTTTCTCTGGCCAGGATGGCTCATCCCTTGGGCCTGGTAAGCCCTCCGTTCTGCCAGTCCTTTTTAAATCTGTCTTAATTTGGGCCTTGTATATTTCTCTCTCCCATCCTTGCCTTGGCTCTTATATTTGAGCTGTCGCCTCATGTCTACCTGCTGCCCCTGGATGCTCCCTTCACTTGATGTAGCATCATAGAGTTTCTGGGAACTGGACTTGTCTCCACTGGATAAGATCTTAGAATAGGACAGAGATTCCTGAGAAGCCAAGATGTTTGCGGCAAGAAACATATTTGAGTGACAGTCTTTGAGAAATGTATCAGTGGCATAGTCTTGAAGAAGTATACCAATTTCACCAGTCTTGAAGGAGCACACTGGTGGCTGGGCTTTGAGCCTGATCCTGCTGGTCAGTGAACCCTTGAGACTCAAGTTGAAGAAACTGTCTCAAAGAGTAGATCTTCTGTATTTGAGGCAACAGATTTTGTATTCAATGAGGGGCTTTTCTTGGACCTTGGAGACCGTGATCTCCTGATCAGATCAGATCAGATCAGTCGTTCAGCCATGTCCGACTCTTTGCAACCCCATGAATTGCAGCACGCGAGGCCTCCCTATCCATCACCAACTCCCAGAGTTCACTGAGACTCACGCCCATTGAGTCAGTGATGCCATCCAGCCATCTCCTTCTCTGTCGTCCCCTTCTCCTCCTTCCCCCAATCCCTCCCAGCATCAGAGTCTTTTCCAATGAGTCAACTCTTCTCATGAGGTGGCCAAAGTACTGAAGTTTCAGCTTTAGCATCATTCTTTCCGAAGAAATCCCAGGGCTGATCTCCTTCAGAATGGACTGGTTGGATCTCCTTGCAGTCCAAGGGACTCTCAAGAGTCTTCTCCAACACCACAGTTCAAAAGCATCAATTCTTCAGGGCTCAGCCTTCTTCACAGTCCAACTCTCACATCCATACATGACCACAGGAAAAACCATAGCCTTGACTAGATGAACCTTTGTTGGCAAAGTAATGTCTCTGCTTTTGAATATGCTATCTAGGTTGGTCATAACTTTCCTTCCAAGGAATAAGCGTCTTTTAATTTCATGGCTGCAGTCACCATCTGCAGTGATTTTGGAGCCCCCAACAATAAAGTCTGACACTGTTTCCACTGTTTCCCCATGTAGTTACCATGAAGTGGTGGGACCAGATGCCATGATCTTCATCTTCTGAATGTTGAGCTTTAAGCCCACTTTTTCACTCTCCACTTTCACTTTCATCAAGAGGCTTTTGAGTTCCTCTTCACTTTCTGCCATAAGGGTGGTGTCATCTGCATATCT
>NW_011494675.1:40596-41265 GCF_000754665.1 Bison bison bison | reverse complement strand
CCAGCAGAGGCCACAGGATTGGAAAAGGTCAGTTTTCATTCCAATCCCAAAGAAAGGCAATGCCAAAGAATGCTCAAACTACCGCACAATTGCACTCATCTCACATACTAGTAAAGTAATGCTCAAAATTCTCCAAGCCAGGCTTCAGCAATACATGAACTGGGAAGTTCCAGATGTTCAAGCTGGTTTTAGAAAAGGCAGAGGAACCAGAGATCAAGTTGCCAACATCTGCTGAATCATGGAAAAAGCAAGAGAGTTCCAGAAAAACATCTATTTCTGCTTTATTGACTATACCAAAGCCTTTGACTGTGTGGATCACATGAAACTGTGGAAAATTCTGAAAGAGATGGGAATACCAGACCACCTGACCTACCTCTTGAGAAATGTGTATGCAGGTCAGGAAGCAACAGTTAGAACTGGACATGGAACAACAGACTGGTTCCAAATAGGAAATGGAGTTCGTCAAGGCTGTGTATTGTCACCCTGCTTATTTAACTTCTAGGCAGAGTACATCATGAGAAACCCTGGGCTGGAAGAAACACAAGCTGGAATCAAGATTGCCAGGAGAAATATCAATAACCTCAGATATGCAGATGACACCACCCTTATTGTAGAAAGTGAAGAGGAACTCAAAAGCCTCTTGATGAAAGTGAAAGAGGAGGGTGAAAC
>NW_011494675.1:20001-40496 GCF_000754665.1 Bison bison bison | reverse complement strand
CTTCACTTTCTGCCATAAGGGTGGTGTCATCTGCATATCTGAGGTTATTAATATTTCTCCTGGCAATCTTGATTCCAGTTTGTGTTTCTTCCAGTCCAGCGTTTCTCATGATGTACTCTGCATAGAAGTTAAATAAACAGGGTGACAATATACAGCCTTGACGAACTCCTTTTCCTATTTGGAACCAGTCTGTTGTTCCATGTCCAGTTCTAACTGTTGCTTCCTGACCTGCATACACATTTCTCAAGAGGCAAATCAGGTGGTCTGGTATTCCCATCTCTTTCAGAATTTTCCACAGTTTCATGTGATCCACACAGTCAAAGGCTTTGGCATAGTCAATAAAGCAGAAATAGATGTTTTTCTGGAACTCTCTTGCTTTTTCTAGGATCCAGCGGATGTTGGCAATTTGATCTCGGTACCTCTGCCTTTTCTAAAACCAGCTTGAACATCAGGAAGTTCACAGTTCACATATTGCTGAAGCCTGGCTTGGAGAATTTTGAGCATTACTTTACTAGTATGTGAGATGAGTGCTATTGTGCGGTAGTTTGAGCATTCTTTGGCATTGCCTTTCTTTGGGATTGGAATGAAAACTGACCTTTTCCAGTCCTGTGGCCACTGCTGAGTTATATTAATGTCTAGGGATTTGACCTGCACACTAGGTTCCCTGGTGCCCTTTCCAGCAGAGTCTCCCTGCACAACCTCTTGGGCCCTGGAAGATGGGGAACATTCATCGAGGTCCACAACTATCACATTAGAGCAAGATTCTGGGGAGACCTGCCCCCTAGTTTTCTTCTGTGGCTCATTTCTGGCCATTGCTGATCTTGGACATGGCTCCAGGCTGCCTTTCTCAGTCTCCACAACAGACTCACTGTGCCACATTCTGCTCACAAAGTTGTATTTGGGGGCCTGAGAAGATGGTTTTTTCCTGTCCAGTCAGAGGGACATCTGAGGGCTTCTGTGTGTCACCAGGTGTGGGTCCTGCCACCTGCCACAGGCCCAGGTTTTCTCAGTCACCCATGAGGGAACAGGGAGGGGACTCTCCAGTGGGGCAACTGCCTCTGTTGTTATCAGAAACTTCTCTCCTGCATGGGGCTGAGGAGGTTTTCCCAAGCCCTTGGTTAATAGGGCTGTTGAGTGGTCTCCAGATTCACAGATGGCCTACAATGTGGGCCCTTGAAACTTTTTCAACTTCAAGCAAAATATGAACTTAAGGACTTTGAAAAGTAGGCTTCACCTGTGCCTCACCTGAAACCTTATTATATGTGCTTCCAGCTCCTACTCAGTATATGGACTGAGGACAAGAGACTCATGGAAGGTGATCATGGAGGCTTTCCCATCCTGAGAGGACTGTGTACTTTCTGTCTTCATGGGAGCATTTGTCTCTCCCAGAATGTCTAAAACAAGGTTGTCAGCAAGCCTTGAATGATAGACTTTCACAGGGATCTCACTCATACAGATTTGTTCTTCCTTCCTCTCTGTAAGGATGCTTGAGACTTCTGGATGCTTCTTGCCTAGGCTCAACACTTTCTGACTCAGGTTTTGCTCTTGGATCCTCCACTGGAGGATTGGCTGAGAACATGTACAGATCTTTTACAATCTTCCCCACACTCTGCTCTACATCATGGCGCAGGTCTGTCCCTGGTACGATTTGTGCTGGGCACTTGGACCTCAACTTTTGGGCATCCTGTCTCCTTTTGTCTAGACCTGCAGAGGATCTTGAGGGCCCCTCCCTGCCCTGTGCCTGACAAGGACTTGGGTATTGATCCTGAGGCTACATTAGTTCCTGAGATGCTTGGATTCTGTAGGGCAGGCCACTCTGTTGCTGCACGAACCTTTTAGAAATGTGGTGCTCCAGTTTCTCTCGAACATCAGGGCTGACCAAATACCCAGGAAGGATGGAGACAGAACTGTGGGCCTGGGAAGACCTGGTCTCCTGGGGTAGGTTGGGAGTGACCTGGCTAAAGACTTGCTGAGAATTTTTAACCAAAGAGGGTAAAGTTCTCTCTCTTTCTAGTTTTTTCCAAAAGTGACATTCCAGGTTTTCAATAGCATTTGGACTGAAAGATGATGCATTATTTTGGACTGTAGGGCAAGATGTTTCAATGGACCCAATCTGGTGTTGAGATGATGATGACTGGACTAGGAGAGAAGGTGATGGTTGAACAGTGGTTTCTAACTGAGCCTGAGGTCGTGAATGATATCAGGGTATGGTTGGAGTCAAGGATTGGGGTCGGGCCCAGATCTCCCTAAGAGCCCGAGAAGATGGCTGACAGAGAGGGATGTTTAGATTCCAGGGTATTGGTTGGGCTTGGATCTCCATGTGAGCCCGAGGAGGTGGTTGAAACTGGGGCATGGTTGGAGTTGAGGGTTGTTGGTGGTCCTGGACCTCCATGGAAATTTTAGATGGTGGTGGGCATTGAGGCATGGTTGCCTGACCTCTACCTCCCCAAGGTAGGGGCTGGGCCTGGGTCTCCATGTGAGCCTGAACAGGTGGTTGAAACTGGGGCATGTTTGGAGTCCAGCATAGGTGTTGGACCTGGGTCTCCATGTGAGCTTGAGGTTGTAGTGGTTGACACTGGAACATGGATGGAATCCAGAGTAGGGGTGGAACCTGGGTCTCCATGTGAGCCCAAAGTAGTGCATGAAATTGAGGCATGGTTTGAGCCAGGAGTTGGCATTGGACCCAGGTCTCCATGTGAGCTCGAGATTGTGGTGGTTGATACTGGGACATGGATGGAGTCTGGAGTAAGGGTGGAACCTGGGTCTCCATGTGGGCCTGAAGTGGTGCTTGAATGTGAGGCATGGTTTGAGCCAAGAGTTGGGCTTGGACCTGGGTCTCCATGTGAGTTCAAGGTGGTGGTTGAAACTGGGGCATGTTTGGAGTCCAAGGTAGGGATTGGTCCTGAATCTCCATGTCAGCTTGAGGTTGTGGTGGTTGACACTGGGACATGGATGGAGTCTGGAGTAGAGGTGGAACCTGGGTCTTCATGTGAGCCCAAAATGATGGTTGAAAATGAGGCACGGTTTGAGCCAAGAGTTGGGATCGGACCTGGGTCTCCATGTGAGCTCGAGGTGGTGGTTGAAATTGGGGTGTGATTGGAGTCCATGGTGGGGGGCGGGCCTGAGTCTCCATGTGAGTCAGAGGTGGCGGCTGAAAGTGAGGTATGGTTGGAGCCAAGAGTTGGGGTCGGACCTGGGTCTCCATGTGAGCCCAAGTTGGTGGTTGAGAGTGAGGCATGGTTGAAGCCAAGATTTGGGTGCTGGACTGGGTCTCCATGGAAACTTCAGATGATGGTTGACATTGGGGCATGATTGGAGTCAAGGGTAGGGGTTGGGCTTGGGTCTCCACAGAGGTGATGACAACTGGGGCATGGATGGAGTCAAGGATTGAGGTTGAGCCTGGGCCACAGGGTGGGTCAAGTGCTTGGCCAATGACAGTTTTGAAGTTACTTTAGCTGGAATATGGAATGGTTTGGCTTTAGAGCGTTCATTAAATAAGACAGGGCATAACTCTAGAGCTTACCCAGGTACTGTGACAGCAGCTACGAGAGACTCACTGTGCAGAAAGGGGAGACCCCAGAAGAGCTGGCTGCATGTCTTCTGTAGACAGTCCCCCAAAGTGTCAGGATATCGGGGCTTCTCAGGACCAAGCAGCTGTTCATGTTTGCCTTTTATGTTCCAGAAGTGTTGGTGACCCAAGGTGTTCTGTTTGTGACCCAGTGACTCAATCCTCTTCCCTAAAGAATTCAGGTGGTAGCTTGACTCCTCCTCCTTTTCTTTCTCCTTCCAAAACTTCAGTTCCACTCTCTTGGTGATTAGTATTTCCAGAAGCTCCTGGACATCAGGGTTGATAAAAGGGAGGCTACTAGCCTCTACCTGCCTGTTTCTGGGATCTCCCAAGAATGAGGCCTCTGGTGGGTAGAGCAGAAGGCTTTTTCCCTGAGACTCTAAATGTGTCAAGGTGGACAAGCTCCAAGCTTTGGCTGCTTCCTGTCACCAGGCCAGGGTTGTTCCAGGACTGTTCGAATGGACAAGCCCTGATATGGCTGGTCTCAAGGGGAGTGTGGAGATAACCTGTGTGGGATGGTGCCCAGTGCGAGTGCCGTAGAGTCACCCTGAGTGAGACTCAGCATGGAGCCTGATGGTTTTGGGGCAGAGCAGGGTGCTGAAGGTAGAGGGTAGGCTCTCCCATGAGGGAGGCTTGGTGGGGAAGGGGAAAGAGCCAGTGGCCAGGGTGAAAGGCTGTCCAGGGGAAATAAAGGCTCTGGTGTTGGAGAGGCATTCAGGTATGACTCTGAGTAAGTGGAAACTGAGCCTGGAGAAATGGTAGAAGCCCACGGTAGAGGTTTCTTGGTCAGAGGAGCTGGAGAAATGGTGGGAGCTGCCTCTTCCCTGCATGGTTGGTGGGCTCCAGCAGGAACTGCTTTGCAAACCTCACCAGGTGAATCTTCACATGAGACCTGATGAAAGCTGCCCTTGTCAAGAAACCTCCCTAGGTGTCTGCAGGAGACATGAAGAACAAACTTCAGCCAGGAGCTGCCAGGCCAGGAGGACCAGACAGGCCAGGCAGGTGTGGGCAGCTGCACCCCACAGCCCTGCACAGCCCCAGTACTGACTTCACAATACTCCTGCTGTTCCTTACCACAGGATGATAGCCATATCCCGCCCCCAGGACTCCTCCTCCCAGCTCAGCCCCAGGCTGCCGGTATCCCTGAGTTCACACCATAGGCTCTAGAAGAACCCCCTAGAAAGAAAGGGTAGATTCTCTACCTTTGCAGAAGTGAAGTCAGGTCCCAGACCTCTTCCAGTGCTTCCAGGAAATCTCTGCAAGCTGGAAATCAGCAGACTGGGTCATGGTGGTGAAGATAAGAGCCTAGGTGTCTTATAGAAGTTGAGTGCTTTGTCTCTTTAAGGGGACACCACTGGGAGATTGGAGCCCAAGCACCAGTGTCCAACACCACATGATCCCTGACAGTGATGGTGAAGCTCGTGAAAGGGTTTATCACTTAAAGTTTTTCCATACCCTTTACTCCTTGCTGCCCTCACAACCTACCTGTAGGTGAAACGGGCAGGCATCACTTTGCAGTTGAATCTGAGCAAAGTTAAACCACGTGTCCTACATGTACTGGAGGGCTCACTTTCCAATCCAGGTGCTATTAATCCAGTGCAGCCCACACACCCCTTTGGTACAGAGTCTTTTCCAGGTCCCTCACAGCTACACTCTACACATGGAATCTGGGAAGTATCTGGATTCTGCTCTCCTTCCCAGAAGCCTCCCTGGGGGTTCTGTTTCTCAAGGGAGAAGTACAGCCACTGGCCCCCCTCAGAGTCCGTGGAGCTGGGCCTCATGGCCAGAGAGGTGGGGACTAACACTTGGGGCACTCATGGCTGGATGTCAGAACTCACCTTTCAAAGCACATTTCTCTTGCTGCTCCTGCTTCTCCCCCTTTGTTCCATTCGATTCTGAGAGAGAGAAAAAATGACGGCTTAAGACCCAAATCTCAGTCTCCTCTCTCTAGACAAGCAACAGACACTAGTGTCCATACATAAAATGACTATCTACATTTCACTGACAGAGCTCTGTGATTTTTCTTTCCTTTCACTCATTTTTAAAGTGAATAAAATATTTTCTGTTTTCCTTCTTTGAAGAACAAAAGATTTTCAATGTCAGATGCACTCTGTACTACTTTTGTCACTGTTCCTCTGCTCAAGAAACACACACATTCTCAGACTATGGGTGAATCTTAGCTTCATCAGGTAGAGCTCTGCTTCTTGATGCCAGCCCCACCCCCAGCCCCTGCTCTGAGGCTCTTGGGACGTCAGCATTACCAGAAGATCAGCCCTGAGACACTGTTCACAGCTGCTGAACTAGTGCTTAGAGTCCTGTCCTCTGCCTGAGATTGAACCAAGTATCCAATCCTCACCCCCTGGTAACTTTGTTTGGGACATGCCCTGGAGCCCCTACCACACCTGGACAACTGAGCTGAGATCTTTGGGTAGAAATCCTAGTGTTCACTCTATCTCCTGCCCAGCCTGGTTTGTCCCTAGAGGCATGATGTTCTATTCTTCCTTGAAAATAGATGTCCTGTTCTTTCCCACCTCAAGAATCTCTGGTTGATTCAGAAAAGTAGAAAGAATAATAAAAAAGATTTTATATGCTTGTGAGTCTGGATCAAGTGTTCCTTATCTTTCTGATGTTCCCATGTTTCCTAGGGGGAGGAAAGGATGGGTTTTTCTCCAGGTAGGGGAAGATTAAGAGAGCCCCAGTCCACACAGAAAGGCGAGGATGGTATCGATTTCCCAGAAAGGGGAGCTGGAGTTCAGCCAAGTATCAAAAGTGCTTTTCAGAGAAAGGAGAGGATTCTCCTTCATCTGAATCATACTGCTGCCCTCAGACAACTGAGCACAGGGTGTGCGGTTGGGGACTAAAGTACTAGGTCCACCTCATAGAGCTGTGGTCTGGTCACAAAGGGCCCTTGTGGGTAAGAGGGAGTAGCAGAGTAGGAGGCTGGACTATAGCCCCTCCCTAACCATCCAGCTCTGCAGCTTCATGCATCTCCCTTCCTCTGAGCCTTCCCATCCTACCTTCTCATCCTTTTAGATAGAGACATTAGTCAAGTGCCGATTCAGTCCACCTAGAACTCAGAGAATTCCTGGTTCCTTTCATATCACTCCTTGAGCACCATCACTACTTTTAAAAATCTGGAGTTCTGCCTATCTTTGGTTACTCCTATGTATTTTTTACTCAGGATATATTTTTTTTAATTTCAGTTATTCTTTATTATATTCAACTACAGGCAATTAAAAATTGGATAAAAATTATTTAAAATTTACAAAGCAATCAAATATAAAGCAAATTGAAATAGTTAAACCTTCAGAGTCAATTTTTCATAAGTTGTAGCACCCTTGTTTCTGAAATGAATAAACTGAAGAAAAACTTTTGAAACATCCTGTACACATACCCACACATCCTTTATTTTTTTTATTTTTAAATGTATTTATTTATTTTACTTGTAGGCTAATTACAATATTGTAGGGATTTTGCCATACATTGACATGAATCAGCCGTGGGTGTACATGTGTTCCCCATCCTGAACCCTCCTCCCACTTCCCTCCCTATCCCACCCCTCAGGGTCATCCCAGTGCACCAGCCCTTAACACCCTGTCTCATCCTTTAAACAAATCAGCCCAGCATTTTCAAATCTAAGGATCTAAGGTTTTTTTTTTTTTTTCAATTCAACATCTTCCTTCAGTATATGTTATAAGTTGAATGCTAGCAGCAAATTCTCCCAGTCTTTGTTTATCTGGGAATGTTTTTATTTTACCTTTTTTCTGAAGCATAGATTTTATAGACATGGAATCCTTGGGTGACAAGTTTTTTCCTTTCAGCTCTTTGAATATGGCATCTCACAGTCTTCCCTCTGCTGTTGCTGATTGGAAGTCACTGATTAATCTTACTGTGTTCCCCTCGTATATGGAGAACCGTTTTTCTCTTGTTACTTTCAAGACTTTTTCTGGATTTTTCCACACTTTGACCAAGATTTGTCTTAGAGTGGATGAGTTTGCTTTCATTTTTCCAGAGGTAAACACTGCCTCTGGAAATTGTTTTCCATCAGAATTTTAAAAGTTTTCAGCCATTATGTCTACAAGTAATTTTAACCCTCCCCTTTCTCTCCCTGCTTTCTGATAGTCTCTTTCCTTCCATACTTGATGATGTGCTGAATGGATGCCATGGATCATTTTCCCTCAACATTTTTTCTCTTTGTTTTTACATTGATTTCTATGAATCCATCTTCAAGTTTATGGATTATTTCTGCTAGCATCTCAAATGTACTATTGAACCTGTCTAATCAATTTTTCATTTTAATTATTTTAGTTTTCAAATACAGAATTTATATTAGTTTCCTTTTTTAAAAAAATAATTTTTGTAGCTCTTCATTGAGTTTCTCTGTTTGTTGACTTAGTATCATACTTCCATCTAATTCTTCAAACATGGTTCTATTATTTCATTTTGTAGTTATCATTATTTTGATACTTTATCTTTTGACCTTCATATTGAATTTATAATTAATATATGAGTTATCAGTGGTATGTTATACAAATGCTTTACTCACCACCATTACAATATTAGAGTTTTCTGATTTTAACTGTATACTTACCTGTCCCAGCAGGTTAATAAGGAGTCCAAGCCTAAAGCCCCTTTAAGGAGGAGGGAAACTTTCTTTTTCACATTCTTTTGCCTTAGACAAGTAGGCATTGTAGGGAGAAATATCTCAGGTTCAAGGACATTCCTTTTTTTGAGCTTTGGGTGTATGTTATAGGAAAGGGTCTGGGCAAAATGCTCACATCCTTGAGGTGTTTTTTGTCTATTCTCAGAAGCTAGTTGAGAAGTATATATGGCTCCACTTAAATTAGTGAGGTAGGTGGGTACACTCCTACCCCCTTCTGATGTCTGTGTCAGAAGCTTTTTCTGTCATCTTAACTTTAAGCAAAATATACACAAAGCTCTGAGTGACTGAGACTGTCTTTGGTCCCAGAGTTATATCTTCTTCAGACACCATGAATTCAGTGGCATTGGTCACCGTTGACTGCTAGGTTATCATCTTGGGGGCTTGTCCAGGATCCTCAAGACAAGGTAAGAACACTCAGAGTTGAGACTCTTTTGCTGTTTTACTGTGGTCTCTACTTTACTAAACAGAAGCATATGGACCAAACTTCTTTTCCCCAGTTAGTTTTTCCTGGTCCCTCTGACCATTTCATATCTGCTTGGGGAATTAGAGTTATTAACCTTGTGTGCCGGATTGTAGACTTTCAGGGGACTTGCAATCCATGCTGTTATTGTGTTTTTCTAGCCAGACCCCCATTCCAAGTTTTACAGGACACTGCAGGCAGGAACACTTTAGGGAGCTAGCTGGAGCTCTAGCTCCAAGGACATCTCTCAGACTGGAAATCACCATCCTGACCCCAGAGACACAGAGGTAAGTTCTTGTCATGGCTATGCCTCTGGACTATATGGATTGAGGCATTGATGGTGAGCATGAGATTTCTGAGGACACAGATTGGGACACCCCAGATTTGGGCAGATTGAAAATGCATCAGGCTTTTTCCCTTAGTAGTGGTAGCTCATAGCAGACCAGAGAAAGCCCTCCAGTGGCCCTTGTCTCAACTCAGATATTCTTTTTGTACAGTCTGGTGGACAGGAATAAAAATGATGATGTTGGCACTCCATGAATATGAAGGATTAGTTTTTCCTCACAGGTGGGCCCTCCGTCGCCTCCTTTGTTATTAAGTAGACTCGTGTGGCCACTCTCAGGAGGATGTCTTGGGTTTTCTGTTTGTCCCTTTATGACTTGCCACTTCTACTGTTGTGAGGAATGTGTGCAGGCACACAGAAGTTGGGTGCTTCCCCTAGTAGTCTTGGCTTGGCAAGCATCCAGAAAACTACTCTGCTCCACCCCAGGTGGCACCGGAATAAAGGGGAAATCAAACCAAGGTTTTAATGGTGAGGACCTGGACATCAATCTGGGATGCCATCAGGTTTAACCCTGGTGCATCTCCACCACACTTGGGTGGTAGAACGAGGGGGGATGGGAGTAGGACACCTTCATTGGTAAGAGACAGGTTAGCTCTGGCCAGGGAAGGAAGCTTAGGTGGAAAATCAGTCTCCAACCTCATCTAGAGCAGGGGCAGACACCTCCGGTAGAAAAAAGCCATAGCACTGGGCGCTGCTTTTTTCTGTCTTACAGATGGGAGCTAACAGTTCCAGAAATACCCCCTTGAATAATATCTTGAAAAATGGATAATTTTGATCCTCAAGCCCTAAAAAATCCCTTATATACAGGGTTTCTTTTCTTTAAGAGAAGATCTCACCTGCCCAGAGAGATAATCTCTGATGAGACATCTTATCTATCAGTCTACCCCTGTCATCAGAGCCAATTTGAACACTCTCTGGTTTAAATTTTAGCTATGAAGCTATGACTACAAGAAGGAGAGATGACATTTTGGACCCTGAGTAGCCATGTGTATTCTTTAGACTCCAGAGAAAACTAGTTAAAATGAAATCTTTTTGAAATTGCAAAACTGGTTCTTTTTGCACATGTGATTACTAAAAGTTTGACTTGTTAAAAAGTCAAACTTTTTTGGGGAGCTCTTATCCTACCTGAGAAACAGAAACATGCCTGGGGGAAAACCTGAGTTAACTCTTATCATGTCCTTGAGATATACAGCCCACTCTATCTGGGACTCCAGCCATGAGCTGGAACTCAAGCCAAGAAAAAAAAAAAAAAGGAACAAAGAGACATTTTAAATTTCAGACAGAAAACTGTAAGGTTTCTGTCTGTCCAGATTTGTGTGTGTCTCAGTGTATGTCTCCATCCTTGGAAAAAATTGCTAAAGGCTAAGTGGTTCAATGAGCTCTAATTAATTGGTTTAAAGAAAAGTAAGTGCTTACAAATCAAACAATTCTAAATTCAAGAAAATTAAAGTAAATGAATTTCAGGCTTGTGAGAACTGGGAAATAATCATTATTGAATTGATACATGATATTGATATTTGTTTATTGATTTAATTAACAGAGACATTGTGAAGATACTTTTATAAATGACATAACTTTGGGTGATTTATCCTTAACAATCTACAGAATGACGATATAAAGTACAAGTCATGGCTGCTGAAGAAAAGTAAGATGTGTGTTTTTAATAAAAAATAATAAGGAATGGAATTACATCCTATTAAGGAAAAAGAAAGTAAGTCTAAATTTACAGGTGGCTGTCCTCTAAATGGACAAATGAAGTGATGAATACAGGAAGTGTAAAAAAGGTGTGTGGCAAGTGAAATAAGAGTTTTGTGCATGGTACAAGTTGGTTAAGACATTAAACTGCCTTTGAAGTCTTATTGTTACTATAACTAAGTGATTAACTATTGTTTCACAGTGAATATAAGCTGTTACCAAACTGGAATTTGGTTTTCTCTAGCTGATTAAAAGAACAAAGTTTTATTGGAATGTGGCTTTTGATAACAGACTATAGCACATATGAACAAAGCTCATTCTGCTTCTACAAAAGTTAACCCTTCTTCAGGAATTTAAAATGGATTAAAAATGGCTATAAACCAAACAGTTGGGGCTATGAGAGGTCCAAGACGGCTTCTTGGCTTTTCCCAGCTCCCTGACAAACTTCATTTTTATTTGATAATGCCTTTCCTGGCTTCAGGATTAATATCTCAGAATAGGAAAAAAAAAATGGTTAAAAGGTGCTTTCCACAATCTCCAGTGATTAGGGCACTCACTTTGCTGGACAGGTCGTACAGACATTCACAAAAACTTCATGAGCTTCTTGGAGATGATTGCTTTCACTGATGTGATTGGTCATTGGGCAAGGACAACGAAGAAAGAGATCAATTGCATGGGATTGAGTAGACTGCTAAATATGACCACAATTTTCATGATTTTTTGTCTGACATATTGTTGATTTTTAATCTGTGTTTTCAGATATAAAGAAGCACTTCTCCTCGAGTTACTGATCTTTTAAAACAATCTAGTGATTTATTCCTATGGGTAAAATTATACTTTTTTCTCTCTGCTTCATCGCTCCAGAAATTGGAGACACTTGGGTTCTGAACAGCCTTATCAAGTAAATAAAAAGACTGTCTCCCGACATATACTGGGGAGCTGTAAAAGAAAAATTCAGCCTACTGATGTCAGGCCTATGGCATCTATTATGTTTCACTGAATATTAAGTTCCAGTTTTGTTAATTAAGGTCTGTATTTACTAAGACTCACTTCTTAGATAGCTCCTTGTGGTTATTTTACATTGCTAAGAGGTTTAATTAAGTTGTTAAAAAGGACACTCTGATTTTGTTTCTAAAGTTTATCTCAATAACCAGTCTTTGAATAAAGATCAGATGCTCAGGATCTACAACCAGGAGATCAACAGCAGATTATAGTCATTTAACAAACTAAGTCAGATGACCGGGAGATGTCACTGGGCTATACCTAATACAAGTTCTTGACTTAAGTTCTTACTTATGATTCTACTATTACTGCTAACTGTAGTTTTTCTATGTTGCCTGTTTCAAGAAGTGTTGTTCCTTACATTATCAAGTGTGTGACTGAGCCACTGATATAATAATGGTATACAGTTCCATATGAAATCCCTAGGTGTGGAAAGAAGAGAAGCGAAAAGCAAAGGAGAAAAGGAAAGATATAAGCATCTGAATGCAGAGTTCCAAAGAATAGCAAGAAGAAATAAGAAAGCCTTCCTCAGCGATCAACGCAAAGAAATACAGGGAAACAACAGAATGGGAAAGACTAGAGATCTCTTCAAGAAAACTAGAGATACCAAGGGAACATTTCATGCAAAGATGGGCTCAATAAAGGACAGAAATGGTATGGACCTAACATAAACAGAAGATATTAAGAAGAGATGGCAAGAATACACAGAAGAATTGTACAAAAAAGATATTTCAGACCCAGATAATCACGATGGTGTGATCACTCACCTAGAGCAAGACATGCTGGAATGTGAAGTCAAGTGGGCCTTAGAAAGCATCACTATGAACAAAGCTAGTGGAGGTGATGGAATTCCAGTTGAGCTATTTCAAATCCTGAAAGATGATGCTGTGAAAGTGCTGCACTCAATATGCCAGCAAATGTGGGAACCTCAGCAGTGGCCACAGGATTGGAAAAGGTCAGTTTTCATTCCAATCCCAAAGAAAGGCAATGCCAAAGAATGCTCAAACTACCGCACAATTGCACTCATCTCACATACTAGTAAAGTAATGCTCAAAATTCTCCAAGCCAGGCTTCAGCAATACATGAACTGGGAAGTTCCAGATGTTCAAGCTGGTTTTAGAAAAGGCAGAGGAACCAGAGATCAAGTTGCCAACATCTGCTGAATCATGGAAAAAGCAAGAGAGTTCCAGAAAAACATCTATTTCTGCTTTATTGACTATACCAAAGCCTTTGACTGTGTGGATCACATGAAACTGTGGAAAATTCTGAAAGAGATGGGAATACCAGACCACCTGACCTACCTCTTGAGAAATGTGTATGCAGGTCAGGAAGCAACAGTTAGAACTGGACATGGAACAACAGACTGGTTCCAAATCGGGAAAGGAGTACATCAAGGCTGTATTTTGTCACCCTGCTTATTTAACTTATACGCAGAGTACATCATGAAAAACGCTGGGCTGGAAGAAGCACAAGCTGGAATCAAGATTGCCAGGAGAAATATCAATAACCTCAGATATGCAGATGACACCACCCTTATTGTAGAAAGTGAAGAGGAACTCAAAAGCCTCTTGATGAAAGTGAAAGAGGAGGGTGAAACAGTTGGCTTAAAGCTCAACATTCAGAAAACGAAGATCATGGCATCTGGTCCCATCACTTCATGGGAAATAGATGGGGAAACAGTGGAAACAGTGTCAGACTTTATTGTTGGGGGCTCCAAAATCACTGCAGATGGTGACTGCAGCCATGGAATTAAAAGACGCTACTCCTTGAAAGGAAAGTTATGTCCAGCCTAGATAGCATATTGAAAAGCAGAGACATTTCTTTGCCAACAAAGGTCCATCTAGTCAAGGCTATGGTTTTTCTAGTAGTCATGTATGGATGTGAGAGTTGGACTGTGAAGAAAGCTGAGCACCGAAGAATTGATGTTTTTGAACTGGTGTTGGAGAATACTCTTGAGAGTCCCTTGGACTGAATGGAGATCCAACCAGTCCATTCTAAAAGAGATCAGTCCTGGGTGTTGTTTGGAAGGACTGATGCTAAAGCTAAAACTTCAATACTTTGGCCACCTCATGCAAAGAGTTGACTCATTGTAAAGGGCTCTGATGCTGGGAGGGATTGGGGGCAGGTGGAGAAGGGGACGACAGAAGATAAGATGGCTGGATGGCATCACGGACTTGATGAATGTGAGTCTGAGTGAACTCCGGGAGTTGGTGATGGACAGGGAGGCCTGGCATGCTGCAATTCATAGGGTTGCAAAGAATCAGACATGACTGAGCGACTGAACTGAACTGAACTGCATTATACTGGTGTGACTCTGTATATGAGCATAAGCAACTAGAGGGAATATTTTCCTGAACCAAGAGACTAGTGAGACAGCTGCAGTCCAGAGACTTTTGCTACTCTGAGGGCCTAGTCCAGTAACAGCACATTGAGTGGCCTATCATTGAAATCTTCAACGGACCTGGGAATGAGTCTTCCCAGCACCATGGGACAAGATGGCCATGAAGTGCCCCCCAAACCGTGGTCAAAATCATGGCCATAAAGGGGCCCTGTGACTGGAAACTGGTACTTGCTGTCTGCCTTCTACAGATTAAATCATGGACACTACATCTTCTGACTTTCAACATCCCCTGAATGAAAATCAGAAATTAGACACTTGCTCTGTACTCTGAAAAAGATATACAAAACAGTCTTTTGGATAGTTAGTTTTTCAGGTAAAACTTTTCTTAAGCCCAAATTCTTGTATCTTCTCATACCCAGAAAAACACTAAAATTGTTAATGGTGACAACTACTTTGGCTTATATGTTAATAAGAGGCCACAAATTAAGCGGCCAAAGCCTACTTGGACAAACTTAGATAACTAGCTACCTGGCTATAAGTCTGCCTAAAACAGCTGACTACATAGGGGTTCAGACACATTCTTCTAAAAAGAAATGTTAAGATTTAATTTGTCTGTTAAGGTTCAGGTTGTCACTCTTTCAGCTACTGCTAACTGGACTTGTTTTATCTACCTGTCAAATGGCCCCATTCTTATAAACAGGGCAGCCAAAGTGTTGACTGTATCTAGACCATGATCAAAGTTACTACCAAATGTAACCTGATTCTTACTCTTGCTTGGACTGTTAATTACAATAATTAGTTTACTGATTTTTGGTCTCTGACTTTTACTCTGCTTCTCTTGTTTGTTCTTTCTAAAGGGTACAATGGTTTCCCAGACAAAGTGAGAGTGATGCAGAGATTCTGCTCACTCTTCAAAATGGACTCCCCTGATGTTCCACTCTGGTCACAGATAAAATCTTGGTTTACCAGCTCTCCGTGGTGAAAAACTAACTTGACTGCAATAATTGTAATCATTCTGTTTTGCTATTTGCTCCTTACATCTGTAACTGTGTAATGAGATCTGTTTCTAACCATCTGAAAACATTTAAAATACATATGATTGTTCATACTCCTACAATTTCTACTGCCTCTAGCTATTACTTGGGACCCTTGGATCAGAAACCTAAATAAAAGGGTAAGGAAAATATGTTGCTTCAGTAACTTAGGGGTGGCACCCCTCACCTGCAGGAGGCAGTTACTGACAGATTTCTCCACCCCTTTCCCTTCAGTAACAATATTCTTATAAAAAGAAAAGAGGGGAATGAGAGAGTTACCTTAGGCAGGTAGATAAGGAGTCCAAGCCTAAGGCCCCTTTAAGGAGGAGGTAAGCATTCTTTCTTTGTCACTTTCTTTTGCCTTAAACAAGTAGGCCCCTTGGGCAGCAGTATCTCTTGTTCAGGCACATGCCTTTTTTTGAGCTTTAATGTATATTATGGGAAAGGGTCTGAGCAAAATGCTCACATCCTTGAGGTATTTTTAATCTATTCTCAGCAGCTAGTTGAAAAGTATATAAGGCCCTGCTTAAATTAGTGATGGGGGTAATCTCCTACCCACTTCTGATGTCAATGTCAGAAACTTTTTCTGTCACGTTCGCTTTAAATAAAATCTACACAAAGCTCTGAGTAACTGAGACTGTCTTTGGTCCAGCAGTTAAATCTTCTTCTTTGGACACCACGAATCCAGTGGCACCAATCACCATTCACTGCTAAGCTATCACCAGGTAGTTTTATACTTTGATATATTTTCCTTTTGCGAAGGAGCATCATTTCATTTCAGCTTGTAGAACTCCTTGTAACATTTCTTATTAGACTGATCTAATGGTCATGAAGTCCTTCAGCTTTTGCTTGTCTGGAAAATTCAGTGTCTCCTTCACTTCTGACGGACAACTTTACTAGGTATTCTTTCTTTCAATTAACTTTTTCCCCCTTTCTCTACCTCTTGTCTTTCTCCCTTATAATTCATGTCATAGGCCCTTGAACATCCTCAACTACTGTAAGGATCAAGGGCAAAGTATGTGGCTGATAAAAACCACAATCAAGAGCCCATGCTCAGCTGATTGGTGAGTCTCATCTTCTATGTGAAAACACTCTATCAAGACCTGTCAAGACTCATATAGTTGGCTGTCTTATGCAAAACCAACACAGAGAGTGAAGGAAACTGAGGAAACAGGAAAATGTTCCAAACAAAAAAATGACATAAAGTTTCAGAGACAGTCCTTATTATTATGAAAAGAAGTGATTTATGTGGTACAGAGTTTGAATTAATGGTTTAAAAGATGTTCACTAATGTCAGGATAACAAGGTGTGAACAAGCAGAAATTTCAATGAAGAGATAGAAAGTATTTTATTTTAAAGTAACAAACAGCAACTGCAGATCTGGTTTCTTGTTGTTTTCATTTGAATGTTATATTTTTCTGTCTCTTCAGTTTCAGTGTCTGTGTGTCTTTAGCTCTGAAGCGAGTTGATTGTAAGCAGCATAGAGATGGGTCCTTTTTTATCTCCAATCAG
This sequence comes from Bison bison bison, assembly GCF_000754665.1. Classification (NCBI taxonomy): domain Eukaryota; kingdom Metazoa; phylum Chordata; class Mammalia; order Artiodactyla; family Bovidae; genus Bison; species Bison bison. Next base: position 23,878 of record NW_011494675.1, on the reverse strand, counting down.
TAATCTTTTGACTGGATCACATTTTATATCAAAATGACTTATACAAACAGCTTCATTCTTATATTAAAATGTTGTATCCTGAAACTTCACTGAATTTCCTTATTAGTTTTGAGACCTTTTTAATGACATCTTTATGGTTTTCTATATATACTTCCATATCATCTGCAAATAATGATAGTTTTACTTCTTCCTTTCCAATTCAAATTCTTTTTTATTTCTTTTTCTTGTCTGATTGCTATAACAAGGACTTCCAATATGATGTTAAGTAGAAGTGGTGAGATGGAGAATTCTTGCCTTGTTCCTAAATTTTAGAGAAATGGCTTTCAGCTTTTCACCATTGAGTGATATTAACTGTGTATTTGCCATAATTGACCTTCATAATGTTGAGATATAGTCCCTCCAAACTTATTATGATGACAGTTTTCATCACAAATGGATGTTGAATTCGGCAAATATTTTCCTGCATGTATTAAGATAATTATATGATTTTTATCTTTTAGTTAATGTGATATATGATAGTGATAGATTTGCAAATATTGAAACATTCTTTCATCCCTGTAATAAACCCAACTGGATCATGGTATATGATCCTTTTTATATATTGCTGGATTTAGTTTACTACTCTTTTCTTTAGGAGTTTCTACCTACATTCATCAAAGATACTGGTCTACAACTTTCTCTTTTGTAGTGTCTTTAGTTTTGTATCAGGGTAAATATGGCCTCATAGAATAAATTGGAGAGTACTCCATTCTCTTCAAGTTTTTGGAATAGTTTGATAAGGGTAGGTGGGACCTCTTCTTTGTATATATGGTAGAAATCCCATGTGAAATTGTCCAGTCCTGGACTTTTGTTGTTTGGAGGGTTTTTTTAATTACAAATTCAATTTCATTACTAGTAACTGATTCATTCAAGTTGTGTGTTTCATTTTAATAAAGTGTGGGCAGATTGTATCTACTAGAACTGTATCCCTTTCTTCTAGGTTCTCCAATATGTTGACATATAACTGTTCACATTATTATTTTATGATATTTTCTCTGTGCTACTGGTTGTTATTTTCCTCTTTCATTTCTTATTTTGTTTATTTGGGTCTTGTGTCTTCTTTTCTTGGTTAACCTGGGAAAAGGCTGGTCAATTTTATTTATGTTAAAAAAATCTTGGTTTCATTGATATTTTTTCCTATTATTTTTGTCCTTTGTTTATTTCCTCCATTCTGTTAACTTTGGGGTTTTATTATTCTTATTTTTATAACTACTTCAGGAAGTAGGTTATTGCAGATTTTATTTGTATTTTGAGGAAGGACCTTATCATTATAAACTTCTCAAACTGATTTTCCTGCATCTCATATAGTTTGCAGTAATGCATCTGCATTTTCATTAGTCTCAAGGTATTTTCCAATTTTCTGTCTGAGATCAGTTCAGTTCAGTCACTCAGTAGTGTCTGTCTCTTTGCAACCCCATGGACTGCAGCACACCAGACCTCCCTGTCCATCAACTCCCGGAGTTTACCTAAACTCATGTCCATTGAGTTGGTGATACCATCTAACCATCTCATCCTCTGTTGTCCCCTTCTCCTCCTGCCCTCAACCTTTCCCAGCATCAAGATCTTTTCCAATGAGTCAGCTCTTTACATCAGGTGGCCAAAGTGTTGGAGTTTTAGCTTCAACATCAGTCCTTCCAATTAACATCCAGGACTGATCTCCTTTAGGATGGACTGGTTGGATCTCCTTGCAGTCCAAGAAACTCTCAAGAGTCTTCACCAACACCACAGTTCAAAAGCATCAATACTTCAGTGCTCAGCCTTCTTTATAGTTCAACTCTCACATCCATACATGACCACTGGAAAAACCACAGCCTTGACTAGACAGACCTTTGTTAGCAAAGTAATGTCTCTGCTTTGTCATAGTCAATAAAACAGAAATAGATCTTTTTCTGGAATTCTTTTGCTTTTTTGATGCTCCAGCAGATGTTGGCAATTTGGTCTCTGGTTCCTCTGCCTTTTCTAAAACCAGCTTGAACATCTTGAAGTTCACGGTTCATGTATTCCTGAAGCCTGACTTGGAGAATTTTGAGCATTACTTTACTAGCGTGTGAGATGAGTGCAATTGTGTGGTAGTTTGAGCATTCTTTGGCATTGCCTTTCTTTGTCATGGAGATATTCACTGACAAATTGCTTTGTTGTTGTTAGCATTTTTAGTCTCATGCTTTTTCTCATTTTCTTTCAGCAATTTATTTTTAATTTCATACTGGTGTGACCAGAGAAAAAATGCTTTCGATACTTTTTGTTCTCTAATTTTTTGAGATTTGTTTTGTGACCTAGCATGTGATGTATCCATATGAATGTTTCATGTGCACTTAAAAATAATCTTTATTATACTACTTCAGGTTACAATGTCATGTAGTGATATATGAAGTCCAGTTGGTCCGACTCTGTGCGACTCCATAGACGGCAGCCCACCAGGCTCCCCCGTTCCTGGGATTCTCCAGGCAAGAACACTGGAGTGGGTTGTCATTTCTTTCTCCAATACATGAAAGTGAAAAGTGAAAGTGAAGTCGTGTCCGACTCATAGCAACCCCATGGACCACAGCCGACCAGGCTCTTCCATCCATGGGATTTTCCAGGCGAGAGTACTGGAGTGGGTTACCATTGCCTTCTATATAGTCACTAGCAGTCTGTTAATGAAAGAAAGGAATGTCTTAAAACTCAGAATGGCACCAGGCCCCTCATCTATAAGACGCATTTTGGGATAATCTTGGTACCAGGTGATTCATCCTAGGCCATAAAACAATTGACTTGAATCTTGTAGAAGGGCAGATTACCATACAAATGGTTTCATTTACATAGATTAGGGGAACAATTAGGGGAACAAAAACCAGTATGTCTGAGTATAACATACTGGTTTGTCAAGTAGTTTCTCAGCCATTAGGCAGGACCGACTTGAAGACAGGTAAATGCATAGTACATTAACATAGCTTAAGACAATTTCTATAAGAAAAATGCATTGGTTAACTCAAGTTTTGAGAATAGTTAACTTCAGGTGGAACCAGGTGTTATTATGGCAACGCAGTACTTTAAGAGAAACCTTGTTTTTAAATTTATATCAGTTCAGTTGAGTCGCTCAGTCGTGTCCGACTCTTTGAGACCCCATGCATAGCAGCACGCCAGGCCTCCCTGTCCATCCCCAATTCCCGGACTTCACTCAGACTAACGTCCATTGAGTCAGTGATGCCATCCAGGCATCTCATCCTCTGTCGTCCCCTTCTCCTCCTGCCCCCAATCCCTCCCAGCATCAGAGTCTTTTCTAATAAGTCAGCTCTTCACCTTAGGTGGCCAAAGTACTAGAGTTTCAGCTTCAACATCAGTCCTTTTAATGAACGCCAAGGACTGATCTCCTTTAGGATGGACTGGTTGGATCTCCTTGCAGTCCAAGGGACTCTCAAGAGTCTTCTCCAACACCACAGTTCAAAAGCATCAATTCTTTGGCACTCAGTCTTCTTCACAGTCCAACTCTCACATCCATACATGACCACTGGAAAAACCATAGCCTTGACTAGACGGACCTTCGTTGGCAAAGTAGTGTCTCTGCTTTCCAATATGCTCTCTAGGTTGGTCATAACTTTCCTTCCAAGGAGTAAGCGTCTTTTAATTTCATGGCTGCAGTCACCATCTGCAGTGATTTTGGAGCTCCCAACAATAAAGTCTGACACTGTTTCCACTGTTTCCCCATCTATTTCCTATGAAGTGATGGGACCGGATGTCATGATGTTCGTTTTTAGAATGTTGAGTTTTAAGCCCACTTTTTCACTCTCCACTTTCACTTTCATCAAGAGGCTTTTGAGTTCCTCTTCACTTTCTACAATAAGGGTGGTGTCATCTGCAT
>NW_011494675.1:19271-19763 GCF_000754665.1 Bison bison bison | reverse complement strand
AGAATTTTCCACAGTTTCTTGTGATCCACACAGTCAAAGGCTTTGGCATAGTCAATAAAGCAGAAATAGATGCTTTTCTGGAACTCTCTTGCTTTTTCAATCATCCAACGGATGTTGGCAATTTAATCTCTGTTTCCTCTGCCTTTTCTAAAATCAGCTTGAACATCTGGAACTTCCCAGTTCATGTATTGCTGAAGCCTGGCTTGGAGAATTTTGAGCATTACTTTACTAGCATGTGAGATGAGTGCAACTGTGCAGTAGTTTGAGCATTCTTTGGCATTGCCTTTCTTTGGGATTGGAATGAAAACTGACCTTTTCCAATCCTGTGGCCACTGCTGAGTTTCCCACATTTGCTGGCATATTGAGTGCAGCACTTTCACAGCATCATCTTTCAGGATTTGAAATAGCTCAACTGGAATTCCATCACCTCCACTAGCTTTGTTCATAGTGATGCTTTCTAAGGCCCACTTGACTTCACATTCCAGCATGTCT
>NW_011494675.1:2763-19171 GCF_000754665.1 Bison bison bison | reverse complement strand
TTGTACAATTCTTCTGTGTATTCTTGCCACCTCTTCTTAATATCTTCTGCTTTTGTTAGGTCCATACCATTTCTGTCCTTTATTGAGCCCATCTTTGCATGAAATGTTCCCTTGGTATCTCTAGTTTTCTTGAAGAGATCTCTAGTCTTTCCCATTCTGTTGTTTCCCTCTATTTCTTTGCACTGATCAATGAGGAAGGCTTTCTTATCTCTTCTTGCTATTCTTTGGAACTCTGCATTCAGATGCTTGTAAATCTTTCTTGTCTCCTTTGCTTTTCACTTCTCTTCTTTTCACAGCTATTTGTAAGGCCTCCCCAGACAGCCATTTTGCTTTTTTGCATTTCTTTTCCATGGGGATGGTCTTGATCCCTGTCTCCTGTACAATGTCATGAACCTCTGTCCATAGTTCATCAGGCACTCTATCTATCAGATCTAGGCCCTTAAATCTATTTCTCACTTCCACTGTATAGTCATAAGAGATTTGATTTAGGTCATACCTGAATGGTCTAGTGGTTTTCCCTACTTTCTTCAATTTAAGTCTGAATTTGGCAATAAGAAGTTCATGATCTGAGCCACAGTCAGCTCCTGGTATTGTTTTTGCTGACTGTATAGAGCTTCTCCATCTTTGGCTGCAATGAATATAATCAATCTGATTTTGGTGTTGACCATCTGGTGATGTCCATGTGTAGAGTCTTCTCTTGTGTTGTTGGAAAAGGGTGTTTGCTATGACTGAAAGGTTGTTGTTGAATCACGCAAAGACACCGGGTTTCTTGGCTCCTGGAGGAGAAGAATTCAATCCGGGGCCAGGGACGAGGCTTGATTGCTCAGAGCTTTTTTGTAATAAAGTTTTATTCAAGTATAAAGAAGATAGAGAAAGCTTCTGACATAGGCATCAGAAGGGGTCAGAAAGAGTACCCACTTGCTAGTGTTAACAATGAAGTTATATAATCCAAAGAATGTCTGGAGATTGTAAAGATCTCATCAGACCTACTCCCATAATCTACATTTTAAGATAACACTGTCCTCAGGCAGGATACACCCTTGTAAAGACCAGGTCTACTTCCATAATTTACATTTTAAGATAACAGAAGGTTTAATCCAGAGACTGTCCTTAGGCAGGATACATTAGTGTTATATAATCGTAAAGAATGTGGAGAAAGAAAAAAAAAGTTTGTCCTTTCTTCCTCCTTGAGAATTCCAGACCCCTCTCTCCTTGGGGACCCCTAGACTCCTTATCAACCTGCCTAGGAACTGACTCTCTCATTCCCCCCTTTTCTTTTAGGAGAATTATGTTGCCTAGGGAAAAGGGGCATCGTTCTCATTCCATAACTGCTTCCGAGCTGACAACGGGCGTTGTCCCTAAATTGGTGAGGCAACATATTCTCCTAATCCTCATATTGAAGATATCTGATCCAGGGGCCCCAAATAGTAGCTGGAGGAAGTTGCAACAGTAGCAGGAGTTTGAGCAATCATCTGTAACTTAAAAGCTTTCATGCAGCTAGAAACAAATCCAGTTATACAGTTACAGATGCAGGGAGCAAACAGCAAAAACACAACATTCAGAATCAAAATTAAAAGTCACATCATGTCCATAGTTAAAGTGCAAAGTGTTGCACCAGTCCATTTTAGGGTTGGTAAATGTCATCAGATGAATAAGAGGCATCGCATGTGATTGTTGTCGAAGGTATTCACAGATTTGGAGAAAGTCCTTTCCTTGAAGTGGAGATGTCCACCTCTGGAAGCCTTCCACTGATGAAGAGGGGAGTGCTCCGCAGACCCAGCAGTTAGACCGATTGTGGAATGCAGCATAGGAGTGAGCCCAGGACAGGAAGGCATTGTCTTGAGGCTCAAACGGCAGACTCAGGATTTTTGGAGTCAGCAGAAGTAGACTCACATAGATTATCAGGCCCATTCGCTGCCCTTTGCTTAACTCTAGAGCTTGGGTCAGAGCCACAAGCTCTGCTAACAGAGCACTGGTTCCCTGGGGGAGAGATTTTGCTTCCAAAACCTGTTCAGCAGCCACCACGGCGTAACCTGCTTTACGCTTTCCATCCCAAACAAAAGAACTGCCATCTGTAAATATTTCCATGTCAGGATTGTCTAATGGGGTATCCATTAGATCCTCCCAAGCTGCATAGTTTAAAGTTTGGAATTGAGAACAATCATGATCAGGTGTTTCATTTTCCTTCTCAGGAAGTAAAGTGGCAGGATTTAGATTTCCACAAACTTTAAGCTTAGTTACTGGTCCTTCTAACAACAATGACTGATATTTAAGAAGTCTACTGTCTGTCATCCAAATATTAACCTTAGAATTTAATATTCCACTCACATCATGAGAAGTCAGTACAGTAAGGTTTCGTCCATTAATTACTTTTAAAGCTTCAGGTGCTAATAAAGCCACTGCCCCAATTACTCTTAGGCAGTGGGGCCACCCACGTGAAACTACATCTAATTCTCTGCTTAGATAAGCAATAGATTGCTGGTGAGGCCCTCGGGGTTGTGTCAAAACTCCCAATGCCACTCCCAATGCCACACCTTTTCTTTCAGTGACAAACAAATTAAATTCTGACCCTGTGGGCAAGCTCAGAGCTGGAGCTTGCAGGAGAGCAGTCTGAAGAACCTTAAAAGCCTTTTGAGTTTCTGGAGACCAAACCAGTTTGTCAGTTTGGGCCTGCTGAGTTTCAGCTATAAGTTTATATAAAGGCCCGGCAAGTTCCCCATAACCCAGAATCCAAATGCGACAGTAACCTGTGATTCCCCAAAATCCTCTCAGTTGTCTTAAAGGCATAGGTAGGGGATGATTTAGTATAGGTTTAATTCTCTCAGGGCCTATGGCCCTAGTCCTTTCTCATATGATTAGGCCCAGATATCTAACCAATTGTTGACAAAGCTGAGCCTTTTCTCTTGATGCCTTGTAACCACAGCCTGCCAGAAGGTTTAAGAAATCTTCTGAGGCTCGCAATATCATCTACATATTGTAACAACACTGCTTCAGAGCTATTAAAGTTTTGTAGATCCCGTGACAAATTTTGTCCAAATAAGTGAGGACTGTCACGAAATCCCTGGGGCAAAACTGTCCAGGTTAACTGAGAAGCTGGCTGTGTAGGGTCTTCAAAGGCAAATAGAAATTGACTTTCTTCCATCAACGGTACTGAATAGAAGGCATCCTTTAAATCAATTACTGAGAAATATTTGGCCCATTCAGGAATTTCAGACAGTAGGGTATAAGGATTAGGCACCACGGTGTGTAAAGGAACTACAGCCTCATTTATTATTCGAAAATCTTGAACTAGTCTCCATTTACCATTTGATTTCTTTATACCCAAAATAGGAGTGTTGCAAGGACTGTTACAGGGAATTAATAGTCCCTGCTCCTTAAATTTTCAATGATGGGTTTTAACCCTTCCTTAATTTCAGGTTTCATTGGATACTGCTTCTTATGTGGAAATACGTGTGGGTCTTTGAGCTTAACAATTACAGACATAGCATTTTGTGCTCGACCCACAGATTTTCCATCAGCCCATACTCTAGGGTTTACATTTTGTTCAACCAAAGGGAGAGAAAGAAAGGGCTCCATATTCATGAAAACAGAGGCATGGACCTTGCTCAGTATATCCCTTCCCAAAAGGGGTGAGGGAGATTCTGGCACAATCAGCAACTTGTGTGAAAATAGCACAGAATCCCAGTTGCAAGATAAATAACTGAAATAATACCTTTTGGCTCATCCAGACAGTCCCATTATGGAAGCAGATCGGGAAGAAAGTGGGCCAGGGGCTTCAGTAAGCACAGAATAAGTTTACCCAGCATCTAAAAGGAGTTGATGGATTGTCCCCCCAAAATTATTAATACCCGGGGTTCCTCAGGTGTAATTGGGACGGGAGCTTGTGTGGGGACCCCCGGGCACCTTCAGTCCTGATTGTCTTGAGAGTCCAACCCCGGAGACCTACGCCTCTGGGGGTAGTCTCTCTTCCAGTGTGGTCCTTTGCAGACAGGACATGGAGTCGGGGGTGGCTTAGATGCCTGAGGGCAATCCCGCTTGAGGTGCCCCTCCTTTCCACAGTAATAGCAAGCCCATCCCTTTTCACCTGGGCCCCTCTGGGCATTTTTCTCAGGCTGTTTAAGAACGTTTTTCATAGCCATGGGGAAGGCTTCTGCCTTTTCCTTTGTCTTTTTTTTTTTTTTGCATTTCTTTCTTTTCCTCATATTCCCTACCATAATAGACTGTCTGAGTCAGTTGTAACAGAGTATCTAAAGACTGATTTGGTCCATACGCCCATTTTAATAGCTTATCTGGAGCGGATATCTGGAGCCGACTGAGTGAGAAATCTATCCTTTAAGATCACTTTTCCCTCTTCACTTTCGGGATCAATCTCAGTGAATCTGTGAAGGCCTTCTCTCAGTCTATATAGGAATTTACCAGGAGCTTCCTTCTACTCCTGTTCTATGTCTGCCAATTTGCCATAGTTTAAAGGCTTAGAATTCGCCTGCCTAAGTCCTTCAAGAATACATCTAACAAAATGACTCTGATCCCATCTTCCTTTAGCTGTGTTGTAGTCCCAGTCTGGTTCTATAGTTGGGACTGCCTGATTTCCAGTGTGGAGGGCCGCTATCTCGTTCTCCCTCTTCCCTACTGATTCATTACCAAGCCATTCATCTCCATAAGCAACCGCTTTTCCCAAAACGCGAGTCTTTGACTCGGGAGTCAGCGTTTGTCCCAAGACATACATCACATCCTTCCAAGTGAGGTCATAAAGCAGAGTGACACCTTTAAAACTCAAATATATTTTTCTGGATCCTCTAAATAGTCTCCCAGATCCTCCTTGATTCTTTGTATTTCTTGATAAGAGAAAGGCTTATTAACTCTCACAGACTGATTATTTCTCCCAGTGGGTGTTTCATAAAGAGGCAACAGCTTGTGTGGCTGTTCCTCAGTTTCTCTGGCTGCTCTGTGCACATGATCCCAGGGATAGATTGGAGAAACCTGTTTTTCCTCTTCTCTTTGTCTCCTGTCCTCCATCTCATCTCCTACTTTGATGGTCTGAGTTTCTACTGAAACCAGAGTAGTCTGAGGTCATACTGAGACAGGAGTTGTTTGGACCTCCATGTGGGCAGTTTGAATCTCAGTTTGGATTTCCACTGAGACCAAAGCAACCCTTCTGAGGGGGGTTCTCTGGCTTTCAGTTTTCTCAGCTTGGGGCCCCAGGTACGGGGACAAAGTAAGAGGACAGGAGGGAGCTGAAGGTTTCACACCCAAATCTATACCCCTAAGACATAAGTCTGGCATATTTCACAGAGAGCAAAAGGGCAACACATATGCTACTTCTACCCATTTCCCTTGTTCCTTACAGAACTGGTCTAATTGTAGAACAGTATTATACTTAAGAGACCCTTCAACTGGCCACCGTTTGCCGTCCTCCAATGGATGCCGTGGCCATGCAGTATCACATAGGAAGACCAGGTGTGTTTTCTTTAAGCCCTGGGGATCAAATCTATCCCAGTTTTTCAGGATACAGTTCAAAGGAGTGAGGCTGGAATTGTTAGCTCCCATCTGTAAGAGAGAAAAAAAGCAACCAGCGCCATTTTTCTACCAGAGGCGCCCCTCCCTGCTCTAGTTGGGGGTGTAGACAGACGTTACACCAAAAGCTTTTCTTTCCTGGTCGGACTTAGTCTGTCCCTTACCGACGCAGGCGCTGTCTGCATCCCTCCAGGTTCTACCACCGAAATGGGGTGGGGATGTATCAGGGGCAGACTTGACAGCATCCCTACTTGACGTCCAGCTCTTCACCTTTAACCTTGCTTGCCTCTGATGTCACCCGGGGTGAATCAGAGTAACCTTCTGGAATGCCTCCCAAGCTAAGACTACTAGGGAAAACATTTGTCACCTGAGTGCCTGTGCACGACCCTGAATATTTCCTGACTACAATAAGACTGACACAAACATAAAACTGAGAAGTTCTTTCCAAGCGTCACCACACCAGTATAATAGCCTCCTCTGATCCACTAAGACCCGGCATTACCAAAGAAAAAAAACCATTGCAGTCAAGCTAGAGCTCCATCTAGCTTCTGAACTTTCGATTCCTAGCGAGGCTAAGCGCTTTCTTGACTACCAATCCAAGTTTGGGACCTAAGCCACAGTACACAATAACAGTATAGATCACAAGTCCCTTGAAAGTCTATGATCCGATAGGTTAGGTTAGTACTTCTAATTCCCAAGGAGTTATGAAATGGTCAAAGAGACTGAAAAGTTTGACCGAGAAAGGATAGTTTGGCCCACACTCTTTGCCCATTTCTGGTCAGTTCCCAAAGAAGACGTTGGGTGCCTCTTGGCATTGGCAGGTCGGTATAACCCCCCGACAGGTTTCTGCCATAAGCCATATGAGATCACCATGGAACCGCAGAGCAGAGCTCCTTACTTGCTTCACGCAGGGCATGTCATTCATTCACACAAGCACACCGTAGAAGTAGTAAAGCACAGCAGAAAACGTGTTCGCTTAGAGAACAAAGAACTAAAGCTCCAAGCATCCTTACCTTGTTCTGAAGGATCCCGGACGAGCCTCCAAGATGAAAGGTTATTGTTGAATCACGCGAAAACACTGGGATTCTTGGCTCCTGGAGGAGAAGAATTCAATCCAGGGCCAGAGACAAGGCTTGATTGCTCAGAGCTTTTGTGTAATAAAGTTTTATTAAAGTATAAAGGAGACAGAGAAAGCTTCTGACGTAGGCATCAGAAGGGGGCAGAAAGAGTACGCTTGCTAGTGTTAACAATGAAGTTATATAATCCAAAGAATGACTGGAGGTTGTAAAGACCTCATCAGACCTACTCCCATAATTTACATTTTAAGATAACACTGTCCTCAGGCAGGATACACCCTTGTAAAGACCAGGTCTACTCCCATAATTTACATTTTAAGATAACAGAAGGTTTAATCCAGAGGTACATTAGGCAGGGTACATTATTGTTATATAATCCTAAGGAATGTGGAGAAAGAAAAAAAGTTTGTTCTTTCTTCCTCCTTGAGAATTCCAGACCCCTCTCTCCTTGGGGATCCCTAGACTCCTTATCAACCTGCCTAGGAACTGATTCTCTCATGACCAGCGCATTCTCTTGGCAAAATTCGATTAGCCTTTGCCCTTATACAATACGTAAGTACATTTGAACAGATTCTGATTGACCCTTTGCACTGTATAAAGTGATATGCTTAGACAAATGCATATTGACATGTATCCATCCTAAACAATTACTTCCAATTCCCCACTCTATGATCTGCTTATCATCTACGTAGCTTTATCTTTCCAAGAATGTCACATGGGGTCCTACTGGGTGCAGCCTTTTCAACTGGATTCTTTCATTTAGCCATATGCATCTAAGATTTATCCCTGTCTTTGAAGGATTGATGTTTCATTCCTTTCCACTGTTGAGTGTTATTTCTTTGCATGTATATAGGAGGAAAATAAATTTCCCTCTCCCCTTCTAGGTACTTGGTTGAGCCCTCCTTCTCCATCATTAAACACAAATTATCAGGAGAAAAACAGAATTTTAATGAACATGTATACCTTTGCATAGAGAGGAGATGCCAAGGAAAACTGAGTCACTCCCTGAAATGACCAAAAACTTCACCTTAAATACCTCTTCAGCCCCAAACAGAAGAAAGACCTTGAGGGGAAGGCAGAGACCATTTATGGCAGATTACTATGCAAAGCACAGTAAATAAACAGATGATTGTTTGCAGATTTAAGTCCTAACTTCTTCACCGATAAGTATTCCTTCCTTGAGATGTAATTATCCTTCTCCTAGGTTCAAATGGAGATTTCCTGAATAAATGTAAATGAATCTCACAGAAGGGCAACCTCGTCTTCCCTGGTGAGCTAGCTGCTAAGAATCTGCCTGCTAATGCGGTGGACACAGGTTCTATCCCTGAGCCAGGAGTATCCCACATGTCTCAGAGCAGCTAAGCTCATGCACCGCAACTACTGAGCCAGCACTCTAGAGCCGGGGAACCACAACTACTAAATGCAGGCACCACAACTACTGAGCCAGTGCTCTAGAGCTGGGGAGCCACCACTACTAAATGCGGGCACCACAACTACTGAGCCAGTGCTCTAGAGCCGGGGAGCCACCACTACTAAATGCAGGCACCACAGCTACTGAGCCAGTGCTCTAGAGCCGGGGAGCCACAATTACTAAATGCAAGCACCACAACTACTAAAGCCCACACATCTAGAGCCCATGCTTTGCAACAAGAGTAGAACCAGTTCTCCACAACTAGAGAAAGCCCTCTCAAAGCAACGAAGACACAGCGTGGCCATAAAGAAATGAATATGTCTTAAAAAAAAAAAAATAGGGGGCAACCTCTACTCAGTTGTTTTTATTATTATTTTAAATTTATCAAACTAAAATAACTCATGTCAAACAGACATAATTTTGGGTGGTGTGTTCTGGTCCCCTTGATATCTGTGTACACCAATTTGCTTGCACATTCATTTACTAAAGGATATCCTGATTTCTTCAAGTTTGTAGCCATTGTGAATAGAACTGCTGTGCAAAATTGCATCCTCGTTTGCATTTAAACATAGAATTTCAGAGCAACTGCCTAAATACTGAAAGCATGATTGCTGGATCCCAAGGTGAGACCTGTTGAGCTTTGGGGGAAACTGCCAGACTGTCTCTCATGGGGACTGTACATGCATTCCACCAGCAATGAGGAATGGTTCCTGTTGTTCCTCACCCTCCAGCAATTAGTATTATCTTATATTTGGAGTGTAGCAGTCCTAAGAGGTGTGGTGTGATATATCACGATTTTAATTTGTAATTTCCTGATTGTACATGCTGGTGAGCCTGTGATAGTTATTTTTAACAACTAAGGAAATTCTGACATGTGTTGCAAAGTGAGTAAAGTTTGAAGTCATATGCCAAGTGAAACAAGCTAAACAGAAATGGACAAATAATCTATGATTCCACTCTGAGATATACAGATAACTCCACTACAAAGTAGAATAAGGCTGCAAGGGGATAAGGGGAGTTGGACCTGTTGAACTTGGACAAGGGCCAGTGACTGTGCATGATGATGGTGGTGGTCAGTCAGTTCAGTCACTCAGTCATGTCCAACTCTGCCACCCCATGAATTGCAGCATGCCAGGCCTCCCTGTCCATCACCAACTCCTGGAGTTTACCCAAACTCATGTCCATTGAGTTGGTGATGCCATCTAACCATCTCATTCTCTGTTGTCCCCTTCTCTTCCAGCCTTCAATCTTTCCCAACATTAGGGTCTTTTCAAATGAGTCAGCTTTTCACATTAGGTGGCCAAAATATTGGAGTTTCAGCTTCAACATCAGTCCTTCCAATGAATACCCAGGACTGAATTTCTTTAGGATGGACTGGCTGGATCTCCTTGCAGTCCAAGGGACTTTCAAGAGTCTTCTGCCATACCACAGTTCAAAAGCATCGGTTTTTCTGCACCAAGCATGAGACACAGGTCACAGCCAGCAGCAACACCTTCTCACACAGATTTCCAATCAGCGCCTGTCAACTTTCTACACCCCTGGTTTCTCTCCCTTGGGTCTGAGAGCTCAAGGCCTCATGAAATTAAGGTGTTCTCCTTCTCAGAAAATGGAACCTAGCACACAGCCCCATGCCTCATTCTGCCAGCCAAGACTATCAGCTCCTCTAACTGAAGAGCCATGTGTCACATGTGTCCTATAGAAGTCCTCAAATTAACAATGCCAACGAGAAGACCTAGGGTGTGGGAGGGCTGAGCTTAATGAAATTATCACCAGATGCACCAGACTGCCAGCTGCTAAGGTGTGTGGCATCAACTTCCCACTGGCCTGACATCTTAGAGGTCATGTCCTCAAACTGGTGACAAGACACCTATGAGGGACACTCTGACAACATGATCAGCAGGTATTGAGAACTGGAGGGAAAAGTGGAACTGGACAGAAGGTGGATCCTGCAGCAAGAGCAGATTCTCCAAGTTGCTGTGCTTGGCATGTGCTATGCTTAATTGCTCAGTCATGTTCGACTCTTTGCGACCTCATGAATTGTAGCCCTCAAGGCTCCTCTATCCATGGGGATTCTCCAGGCAAGAATACTGGAGTGGAGGATCTTCCCAACCCAGGGATCGAACCCACGTCTCCTGCATTGCAGGCAGATTCTTTTACTGTCCGAGCCTCCTCAGAAGAGAGATTGTAAATGGAACTGAGTAAAGGTCAGGTTATTTGACCAGAGACCAAGTCCTTGGCCTCTGAGAGCTCTTGAATTTTTATTTGCTTTGCCCTCACTACTGTTTCTTGACTTTCCAAGAACTTCAGAAGGTTAGACGGTAGGGAGAGGAAAGAAGTGAATGATCAAGGAGACTCATAGTCCTACATCTAAACTATGATCCTAAGATAATTTCAGTTATAAAAAGACATCCACCTCCAAGAACCCAACTCAGGAAATATTCAGAGTTTGAATGTCGCTGAAAAAATTTTCATTTGCTTCTTCCATACTGCATAATGCAGCCTCCTTAATTTTCAATCTCTAAAATCTAAATTAATGGGGACATCTGCTTCTAGCAAATGCAGTCAATGTTGTCTTGCCACCACCAGTATGCATTCATAAAACCAAAGGAAGAGAAAGAAGAGTAAAAAAGGACAACACGGTACAGCTTCCAGAAACCAGACCCTTTCCCAAATCACCCCCTTTCCACACCCATCTTGCTTCCTCCCACGTGTCTCAATCTGCTGTCATAATTCAACTGCAAATACACGTGTGTGCTCAGTCACTTCAGTCATGTCTGACTCAGTGCATCCCCATGGACTGTAGGCCACTAGGATTCTCTGTCCATGGGATTCTCCAGGCAAGAATACTGGAGTGGGTTGTCTTGCCCTCCCCCAGGTGATCTTCCTGACCTAGGGATCAAACTTTTATTCCTAGTCTTCTGTGTGTCCTAAATTGGCAGATGGGTTATATACCACCACAGTCACCTGGGAAGCACCCTGATACAAATGTACTTAACAGGAAATTCACTCCAGGTCTGTTTGGTCTGTCATCAATTAAAAACAACCAAGATTTGGTCAGAACTGAAAAATTCAAACAATAAAAACTTTGTAAAGACAAACTACACTCAAGGAATCTGTATGCCCCTAACCAGTTCATCCACAAATGACTCCAAAGGGGAGAGTCTAACTCTTCCTGGGGAGAGGGGTCCCCCACTCTCAGCCTGATGGTCGTTAGGTCCCCCAACATGGCTTTCGCTCTAGGCCTAAGTTGTCCAGTGAAGTGTACTGTGGGCTACAAATTCAAGCTCCATATAAAACCTTAAATTTTCTAGTAACCACATTTAAAAACAAAAAGAAGCTGATGAAATTAATTTTCAAATTATATTTTAATTAAGTAAACAAAAAATATCATTTCAATGTGATCAATATGTCACAAGTCATGGCTGGTGTGCAGATAAGTCTGATCTTATTTTGATGACTAAATACATTCCTTTCTAAGACAAAGTGCCACTCCTAGGATGGGAAGCTAAAATGGGAACGCCTTTACCTTGGGAGTAAGCTTGTCAGGTAAAATACAAGACATCTAGTTAAATTTGGTTTTCAATGAATAATTTTTTAGTATAAGTACATCCCAAGTATTGCAGGAGATGGACTTCTACTAAAAAAGAAAAAGAAAAAGTTTCCATTGTTTCCCTAAAATTCAAATTTAACTGGGATTACTGTATTTCTGTTTGGTAAATCCAGCCACCTAAAAGGCATGATTAGAATGGATTCCTTCTTTAGCTAAAAGAGAGTACATCAGTGGTGAGTGAACACAGCTCTCTCCCATCAGGGCCAGAGTTATGCTCATGGGAGGATGACATGTCATCGGGTGGCCAGTAGAGTTCAGAAGTGCAAAGGTGTGTCTTCCTTGGCCCAGCACAGATCACAAGGTACTGGTAAGCCCACAAAAGAGGAGGAGATAAAGGCAGAGGAGATGAAGGCAGAGGGAGAAAACGTGGCCACTTCAGGAAGCAGCAGAAGATGATGGTGCCCAGGAGGTCACAGGCCAGCCTGCTGGGGAGCCTCACAGTTCAAGGTGTGAAGCGCTCTTCCCAAGGTCCAGTGGTGATCACACCTGCAGGAAGGTGCACAGCTGAGCAGCAGGGGGTCACTGAAGCCCAGCGGCTACTCTGCTCCACCCTTGTTTCTTTTCCAGGAAGTTTATAAAATATCCATACATCCTGTACTCCCATGAACCTTGTGCAAGACCTTGATCTTAATGCAGCAATCTGCACCTTTCTAACCTGTTGTAGGATTTTCTTTACCAATAAAATTGTTCTTTATTTTTACTTTAGGTACTAAGAACTCTAACAATGGGTGACGAGAGAGAAGTATTGTGTCCAACTTATTAGATATTCCTTAATGTCTTCCAAGTAAGAGTGGTGAAACATGCCCCCCAAATTCCTAAAATTCCTCAGAATTCTAAAACAGTAGTACCTGGTTAAAGCTAAGGGGCACGGTGGTCCCTGAACCTTGGGGAAGATGTGTTTCAGGTTGATTTAGTTTTGAACATGTGTAAGGCTTGGAGGAATTACTCAGAGTGTCTCATACAGTTGATCAGGGTGGAATCTTGAGACTCTCCATTTTTAACCACTTCCCAGGTGATGCTAACACGGCTGGTCCAGTGATGACAATTTGAGAACCACTGACTTACACAAGGAGAGAAATTGAAATGGCACTTTTTGAGACACTTACTCTATTCTATTCTGAGAGCTTCCTCACATGGAAAACCCAGATGCCAACCTGAAAATTAGCAGAGTAGCTCTTCCACAACTAAGGATGTAAAGAAAAAAAAAAAACACATGGAGATGCATTGTAAGGGCAGAGATGCAGTCTAGTCAGGACCCATACTCCTGATGGGTGACCCAGAATGAGAAGGGGACATTACCAACTTGATATCTTTCCTGGGAGGACATGCTGAGCACCTGAGCCCTGGTAACCTGAATGAGGAAGATATTAAACGAGGAAGATATTAAATGAGGAAGATATGAAACCTCATAATATCTTGATTTGAAAACAGCAGAGCTACGTCTGGGAGAGAGCTGGGGGCTGTGGTAAGCCAAGACCCCATGCTTAATAGGTTAGTGCCAAACTTACTGATACTGAATGTTGTCAGTAATGATGCTGAATGTAGGCACAGGTCACATGGGAAAGAGAACTATGTACTAATTTTAGGACACGTGCCAAAGGGGTGAGGATTTCTTGAAACTTTCTCCAGGGATGAAATCACTGATTGATAGACTTTAAAAAAAAATCCTCCCTGTACCCAGCTGGCCCAGTGCTAGCAGGAGACTTTTATGACATTCCCCACTTACCTTGCCAGCACTGCTTGCCCTGCTATGTCTCTGTGTTCCCTGTGGAACAGACATATCCAGCCCAGCAATGCCCACAACGCTCCTCCAAAATGGCTTCACCCCCAAGGGCCTGGATTCCCCCACAATAGCCTCCTTTCCTACCACTCAGTGGGTGGACTCAGCCGTGACTTGCATCCCCTCAAGATGAGTCCCAATCCAGGTCAGCTCCAGCCAGAAGTACATCTGCAACTGTGGAAGTGGGGCTCACATTCAGCTGCACTGGTGGCCAGCCAGACCAGGCACATCTAACAGGACACCACACTCAGCCTACACAGGAGACACCCTGAATTTCCTGTCTCTAGTGGCCTGGGAAAACTGTTCCTTTGGGTCACACAGGAGACACTCTACAAAAATCCACTTATTCAACATGGAGACATAGTTCATCTACTTAATATTAATGCATAGAAACAAAAAAGCAAAATAAAGAAACAAAGAATCTATGCTAAATGAACAGCTAAGACATAAACTCAGAAAAAGAACTAAACAAGATGGAGATAAATAATCTACATCAAATGACTGCAAAGTAAGAGTCATAAGGATATTTACTGGGTCTTCCCTGCTGGTTCATTTGTTAAGATTTTCCTGACAATGTAGGCAACAAGGGTTCAACCTGTGGCCTGGGAACTAAGATCCTAGGCTGCGGGGCAAGTAAAACTGCACGTCACAGCTATTGAACTCTTGCACCCTAGAGCCTGTGCTCCAGAACAAGAGAAGACAGAACAATGGAAAGCCCATGCACCAAAACTAGAGTTCAGCCCCCACTCTATGCAACTAGAGAAAGCCAATGTCACAGCAAGACCCAGTGGACCCATTAAATCAATGAATAAAAGATAATTACTTCTATCAGGGAAAGCATGAAAGAATGGAGTGAGAACTCCACAAAGAGGCAATAAGTATAAAAAAGAACTGATTATAATGGAAGAATACAATAACTGACATGAAAAGTACAGCAGATAAGTCAACAGATTAGATGATTCAGCAGACAGATCAGTAAGCTGACACACAGGGCAGTGCCGGTGCACTGGGCTGATCCAGAGGGAGGGGGCAGGACCTCAGGATCGGGAGCACATGTTCACCCGTGGCAGATTCATGTCAATGTATGGCAGAACCACTACAATACTGTAAAGTAATTAGCCTCCAATTAAAATAAATACATTTATTTTTTTAAAAAGAAAAAGAAATACAGAGTAGTGGAAATCACCCAATCTGAGCACCAAAAAGAAAAAAAAAAAAGCCAAAAAATTGAAAATAATTTAAGGCATTTGGTGGATAATATCAAGTATACTAACATTCACATTATAGGAATTCAAGGAGAAGAGAAAGAGACAGATAACATCTCACTTGAAGAAACAATGGCTGAAAATTTCCCTATATTGTTGAAGGAAACACACCTAGGTCCAAGAAGCACAGAGTCCAAAACAGGGTAAACAAAAGGAGAAACATGCCAAGGCATATATTAATTAAACTAAGAAAAATTTAACAAAAAGAGAAAATATTAAAAGCAGAAAAGGAAAAGCAACAAATAACAAGGGAATCCCCATAAGTTTAACAGCTGATCTTTCTGAAGAAATGCTGCAGGCCAGAAGGGTGTGGCATGATATACTTAAAGTTATGAAAGGGAAAAACTTACAGCAAGATTACTCCAACCAGCTATGATCTCACTAGATTCAAAGAACTCAGGACCTTTACAAATAAGCAAAAGTTAAGAAATCCAGCACCACCAAAATAGCTTTACAACAAATATTAAAGGACGTTCTCTAGGCAGGAAATAGAAGGAAGTGAATAGACATTAAAAAAATATAATAAAGTAAATATTAATAGTATCATTCATATCAATAATTACCTTCAATATAAATGGATTAAATGGTCAAACTGAAACACAGATTGACTGAATGAAAACAAAAACAAGCCCCATATAAATGTTTTCAATAATATATCCACCTCAGACCTAGGGACACATACAGACTAAAACTGAGGGCCTGGAAAAAGGTATTCCATGCAAATGGAAATCAAAAGAAAGCTGGAGTAGCAATTCTCATATCAGATAAAATAGATTTTTAAATAAAGACTCTTACAAGAGACAAGGAAGGACACTACATAATGATAAAGAGATCAACCCAGGAAGAAGATATTGCAATAATAATACACACGCGTCCAACACAGGAGCACCTAAATATGTAAGACAAATACAAACAACCCTAAAATGGGAAATTGACAGTAAGAAAATAATACTAGAGAATTTTAACACCCCACTTATACCAATGGACAGATCATCCACAAAGAAAATTAATATAGAAACACATGCCTTAAATCACACATTAGATTAGATGGACCTTATTGATATGTTTAGCATATTCCATCACCAAACAGCAGAATACATTTTTTTTTTTTCTCAAGTGCACATGAAACACTGTCTGGAACGGATCACATCTTGGGTCACAAATCAAGCCTTGCCAAATTTAAGAAACTGAAATCAGACCAAGCATCTTTTCTGATCACACTGATACATGATTAGGGATCATTTATAGGAAAATTTGTAAAAAACACAAACACATGGAGAAATAAAACAGGTCACTGAAGAAATCAAAGAGGAAATTTAGAAATACCTAAAAACAAATGGTAATGAATAAATGACAACCCAAAACCTATGTGATGCAATAAAACCAATGCTAAGAGGGAAGTTTATAGCAATACAAGAAGCCTACCTAAAGAAAAGAAAAGAACATCAAATAAACAACCCAATCTAACACCTAAAGAACCTAGAAAAAGAAGAAAATGGCCACAAAACTTCCAAAGTTAGCAGAAGGAAATAAATCATAAAGATCAGAGTAGAAATAAATGGAAATGAAAGAAACACTAGCAAAGATCAATAAAACAATAAGATACGTCCTGGAGAACATGAACAAAATTGACAAATCATTAGCCAGTCTCATCAAGAAAAACAGGGAGAAGACTCAAATCAACTCGAAATGAAAAAGGAGACGTTACAACAGACAACACAGAAAGAGAAAGGGTCATAAGAGACGATTAGA
>NW_011494675.1:0-1811 GCF_000754665.1 Bison bison bison | reverse complement strand
GATCCTAAAGATAGAACCAGAAAACTACTAGAGCTAATCAGTGACTATAAGTATGCACAGAATACAAAATTAATACAGAGAAATCCTTTGCATACTTATAGCACAACAAGAAAAATCAGAAAGAAAAAATAAGGGAACAGTGCCATTCCCCACTGCAGCAAGAAGAATAGCATAGCTAGGAATGCTGCCGCTGCTAAGTTGCATCAGTCGTGTCTGACTCTGTGTGACACCATAGATGGGTGCCCACCAGGCTCCCCCATCTCTGGGATTCTCCAGGCAAGAACAGTGGAGTGGGTTTTCATTTCCTTCTCCAATGCATGAAAGTGAAACGTGAAAGTGAAGTCGCTCAGTCGTGTCCAACTCTTTGGGACCCCATGGACTGTAGCCTACCAGGCTCCTCCATCCATGGGATTTTCCAGGCAAGAGCACTGGAGTGGGTTGCCATTTTCTTCTCCAATAGCTAGGAATAAACCTACCTAAACAGACAAAACACGTGTATGCAGAAAGACAGGCTGTGTGAAAGATAGCAAAGATGAAACAAACAGATAGAAAAATATGCCATATTCTTGAATTGAAAGAAATCAATATTGTGAAAATGACTATACTACCCAAAGCAATCTGCAGATTCAATTCATCCCTATCAAACAACCAATGACATTTTTTAAAGAACTAGGACTAATAATTTTACAATTTATACGGGGGCAAAAAAGACCCAGAAGGGCCAAAGCAATCTTGGAAAGAAAGGTGGAACTGGAGGAATCAACCTTTCTGACTTCAGACTATACTACCAAGACACTATGGTACAGGCACAAAAACAGAAACATAGAGCAATGAAACAAGATACAAAGCTGATAGATAAACCCTCACTCCTATAGGCACCTTTTCTTTGACAAGGGAGGCAAGAATGTACAATGGAGAAAGGACAGAAAAGAGAGCCTCTTCAGTAAGTGGTGCTGGGAAACTGGACAACTACATGTAAAATAATGAAATTAGAACACTTCTTCACACTATACACAAAAATAATTCACAATGGATTCAAGACCAAAAGTAAGGCCAGAAACTATAAAATTCTTAGAGGAAAACATAGGCAGAACACTCTTTGACATTTATCACAGCAAGATCCTCTTTGATCCACCTCCGAGAATGATTGAAATAAAAACAAAAATTAAAAAAAAATGGCATCTAGAGAAACTTTAAACTATTTAAGCAGAAAAAAACTATAAACAAGATGAAAAGACAACCCTCAGAATAGGAGAAAATAATTGTAAATGAAGCAATTGACAAAGGATTATCTACAGAGTACACAAGTAGATCATCGAGCCTAATATCAGATAAAAAGCAACCAACTGAAAAGTAAGCAGAAGACATGAACAAATTTCTCCAAAGAAGACATTAAGAAGGCCACGAAACACATGAAAAGATGCTCCACATTGCTCATTATTAAGGAAATGCTAATCAAAACTACCTCACACCAGTCAGAATGGCCATCATCAACAATTCTACAAATAATAAATGCTGGACAGAACATGGAAGAAAGGGAACCCTCTTGCACTGTTGGTAGACATGTAAATGGACACAGCCACTATGGAGAAGGAATGTAGGTTTCTTAAAAAAGTAGGAATAAAACTACCATATGATGCAACAATGCCCTACTGGCCATATACCCTGAGAAAACCATACCTCTAAAAAGACATATGTACCCCAGTGTCCACTGCAGCACTATTTAAAATAGCCAGGGCATTGAAGCAACCTAATGTCTATCAAGAGAACAATGTATAAAGAAGTTGTGGAACATATACACAATGGAATAT
>NW_011494674.1:450552-453243 GCF_000754665.1 Bison bison bison | reverse complement strand
GTGTGACCCCATAGACGGCAGCCCACAGGCTCCCCCATCCCTGGGATTCTCCAGGCAAGAACACTGGAGTGGGTTGCCATTTCCTTCTCCAATGCATGAAAGTGAAAAGTGAAAGTGAAGTCGCTCAGTCATTTTCCTGGAGCACTCAGTAAATCTTCCTTACAAATCATTGCTCAGATTTCAGTTACATTGTCAGAGCTGGTGGTCTTCATCCCTTAAAACTGGGCAAACCAAAGGAAGGATGGCTGTGGAAGGACATTAACAGTGTCTGGCCACACTTTAATCACGTCACTTTCTTGTCCTGCTTTAAATATTTTCATGGCACCTCATTGCCTGCCAAAAAAGCCAGAGCCTTCCTAGTTAGTTATTGAAACTCCTCCTCCATGAGAGGTAGCACTTTCCACGGGCTTACCTCGACAGGCCTCTTTCTTAAGTCTGTACTGGTGCTAAGCCATTCTACCAGCCATGAGCTATATGGCCTTATATTTTCCTGTCCTCCTCTTCCTAGGTTTTATTGTCTGTAATGTTTGTTAGTTTTCCCTTTCCAACCACCGTGGCATACATTCTTCACCGCTCATCTCTGCATGTGAACATGCAACCTTTCATTAAAGATACAGACCAAATGTCTTCTCCTCTACTAAAACCTTGTCTTATCTTCCAAAGCAGAAACACTTTTCTTTCCTTCACATTCTTCATGTTGTTTTATGTTATTTCAACATTCAGATATTAAGGCATTTTTGTTATGGAAAGGGGCTATATATTTTTCACCTTTGTGTCCCATTTCCCTTAGCCATACTTAATCATTATAATAACAAATATAAAACTATTTATTATTTACTACTTAATGGGCATGTAGGACATTGAGCACTTTACATGTATCCTCTCATCACACTAACCTTTTAAAAGTGTGATTATTTCCTTTTGAAGAGGGATAAACTGAAGTTAACGTTTCTCAGGTAGCACTAGTGTTAAAGAACCTGCCTGCCAATACGGGAAACATAAGAGACTTTAACCTAGGGTTAATCCCTAGGTCAGGAAGATCCCCTGGAGGAGGGCATGGCAACCCACTCCGGTATTCTTGCCTGGAGAACCCCATGGACAGATGAGCCTGGCAGGCTACAGTTCATTGGGTCGCAGAGTCAGACATGAGTGAAGTGACTTAGCATACACACATGCAAATTGAAGTTAACGGAGATTTAGTAACTTACTTTACGGCACCAGATTTTGAGTGGCTGTGTTTAAGTATTCCGTGACCTATATTTTCAAACAATATACTGTGTGCCTCCTTAATGTAATACTTCTTGAAGTAGTAAGTCTTCATTACATTTTTATTTAATGAAAAAATATTTGTATAAATTGGTTAATAAATATCACCAGGCAATATAATATGTACCCTGTTCCTACTTTTCCCTCCCTTAGATTAATCCCCCCCCCCAAATTGTATTTTTAATGTAGATTAAATTCCCTGGATACCTTCCCCATTCTTTCTCACATTGCTTTAGCCATGTAGTTTTTTTATTCATTCAACAAAAACAAATACCTGTATTAACTGAACACAAGTTGCTTGCCTGTGTCAAGCAGTGTACTAAGTCATAATACTTTTGGCTTAATCTAGCCACTGGAACAGAAAACAGCTTAAACACATAGTTGTCTTTATTTATGTCCCTTAACATTTGGTAGGTATTTGCTAGGTGTGTGCAGCAGCTTATTGATGTTGGATCTCAGGATTGATATCTTTGCAGTTTGCTAGAACTATCCCTCCTGGTTGCAGTCTGGGTACTGTAACTCCAGATATCACATCCTCATACAACGTACAGAAGATATTCCACATTTCTCATTATATCTTAAGGGTGGAATTGAATTACAAGCCTCCTCCTAGATAGCTAGTTCCATCTTCCCTGAGATCAAGAATCTCCTGATACCTGAGCTAAATTAGTGTCTGCTATGTAAGAGGAGAAGAGAAATAGTTTTCAGTCACCAACAAAAATTTTTTCCAAATGAGTAATACAGAAATGAATAAGAGGGGCATAACTCCTGTCTTGATGAAGCTGACTCCTAGCAAGGGAGATAGTAATTTAAAAAAACAAAGCTAAACTGAAATTATATGTTGCTATGTGTGATGTTGTTGTTCTTGTTAGGTCACTAAGTCCTGTCAGATGATTTGTGATCTCATGGGTTGCAGTATGACAGGCTCCTCTACCCTCCACTATCTCCTTGAGTTTGCTCAAATTCACATCCATTGAGTCAATGATGCTATCTAACCATCTCATCCTCTGCTGCCCCTTTTCTTTTTGTCTTCAGTCTTTCTGAGCATCATGGTCTTTTCTAGCGGGTTGACTCTCTACTATATGGCCAAAGTACTGGAGCTTCAGTTTCAGCATTAGTCCATCCAATGAATATTGAAGGTTCATTTCTTTTAGGATTGACTTGTTGGATCTCCTTGCAGTCCAAGGGACTCTCAAGAGTCTTATCCAGCACCACAATTTGAAAACATCAATTTTTCAGCTCTCAGCCTTCTTTATGGTCCAACTCTTACATCCATGCATGACTACTGGAAAAACCATAGCTTTGACTATACGCATCTTTGTTGGCAATGTGATGACTCTACTTTTTAATACGCTGTCTAGGTTGGTCATAATTTTTCTTCCAAGGAGCAAGCATCTTTTAATTTCATGGCTGCAGTCACCATCT
>NW_011494674.1:446244-449537 GCF_000754665.1 Bison bison bison | reverse complement strand
TACAAGCAGCCTAGGCGCGGCTACAGCAGGTCCAGGCAACTGTGGCGCGCGGAGGTGGGCTGCGAGCTCTGCGGTGGGCGTCGCTCCTGCTGCTGGCTGATGGCCTTGACGGTCCGGCTGATCACCGTGACCATCTGGCTGATCATCCTGACAGTTGGGCTGATCACCGTCACAGTCTGCTCGTCAGTGTGCCGCCAGCCCTTGAGCCTGATCTGGGAGATGTCCTGTGGCAGCCCGTGGCGCTGCCGCAGTGGTGGTAGACCACTGCAAACAGCCTATAGGTTCTGTGGCATTTAAAGTTCTTATTTTTAAGCCCCGGAGAGAGCAGTCTTAGTTACTCATTTCCAAGTCTGCAGGATATTCAGCATTTCTGATGCGCTTCTGACAGCCCCCAGTCTTGTACACGAACCGCTGGAGGTGCAGCAGGAGCATAAGACGGAGCTTTTCCAGAGTCACTCTCCAGCTGATCTCCACCTCTTGTTCAGTTTTGGTGGTGTCACCCTGGACAGACTCTCTGGCCACCAGGCTCCCCAGTGCATTCTGGACAGTGCATATCTTGTTGGACTGGATTTCCAGATGCAGATTGAAGAACAGCTGCCCAGTGGCAGACTCTTGAACTCTGCTGGTAAACCACAGACCTGATGTGTCCACCAAAAAATGCCAGCGATGGGGGTCTGAACAAAGGCCACCTGATGAGTGACTGTGGTCTTGTTTCCAGGGCCTGCTTACTCCCACTTGTCCTCACTTCCTTCTTCTGGTTCTTCCTGCTCCTCTTTGTTCACTGAGTGGCTTTTGGGTCCACTGGAAACAGTAAGGTTTTCATTATTTGGTGATAGAAGTTTCTTTTGGTTCTGCATTTCCTCATGGAGTCCATTTAGAATGAAACCTGAGTACTCCTCAGCATCTTCTTGCCCATCCTTTTCAGACAGGCTCCACTTGATCACCGTCAGGAGTCTACAAATATAAGTGGGTTCAAAGGCAGCTCTGGGGCAGATATCCCTCATGATTTTATCCCTAAGACCTTGTCTGGGTTTTGGAGGTACTGGCATATTAGTAAACTCATTCATTAGCTAAACAAAGCTGTCTGTCATGGGTGTGGATGTACAAGGGCTTTGCACTTTTAAATACAGGGGAATGAACTTCATCAGGTGATATATTGGTGGGCAAGCTACCAACGCCTGCAGTGTGGCTTTGATGTGGCACCAATTTCCTGTGTAGATCAGCCCACAGGGTTGCAACGACACTGGTTTATGAATCAGGGTGGTGTTCTCCAGGAACTCTGCAATCTTTATGGCTTCGGGATCCTCTGAAACTGGAACCAGCCCTTCCTTGACTTCTGCCTGCTTTTCAGAGATGAAGGGAGATGTGGTGGAAGGGGAATTCTTAGTTTCCACAGAAACCACAGGCAAGGAGGAAGAATAGAGTTAGAATCATGAAAAAGACTGGCCCATGACTTGGTGGGCTGACTGGTGGGCACCGTGCCCACTGCAGAGGCTGGGGCATCCACAGGAGGTGGGGTGCTCTAGGCCTTGCTGGGGCCGAGTTCGAGCTCTCCATGGTGTGCAACTCCACCCCACTGGCAGCTGTGCCCTCAACCAAGGATTCAAGTATTTGTCCCTTAGCGACTCCAAGGCTCTCAGTAGTCTCAGTCCCCATGGAAGGCTGAGCCACAGCTGTCCTCAACAGGGTGTCCCTGCTGGGAGTCAGCCCTGGGGCAGCCCTCAAGCTGCTCTGCAGTCCTGGCCCCGCCGTCCAGGGCTCGGGGAAAGCCTCAGTGCGGCGCGGCATCACTGACAAAGTCTGTGGTGTCCTGAGAGCTGCCCCAAGTCCGGGGGTGGGGGCGCTGAGGGCACATTCCCCATCAAGTCTGCATCCTTGGCGCCTACACTGTTGCAGATTGCTGGGCCAGGTGACCACCGACCAGGCCTTCTGCCGAAGGCCTGCCCTCGGCACTTTCAAGTGACTGTGATATCCAGGAGGAGGTTTTTTCTTCTTTTTGCACTCCCTTTCTCCTGCACAGTTGCACTTATCTCATATGCTAGCAAAGTAATTTAGGATTTCTATTTCTTATAGCTGGACACAGCTTATCTGATACAGTGATATATGAAGGCTATTTCTATTTTTAATTGTCAGGAAGTCTCTGATTTATTACAAATTCTCAAGAAAGATTATTTGTATGACGTATTGTTCAACGAATGTTGTAAAGTACTTTTCTAATGAAAGGAAATCTGCAATCTAATCTTATAAAACAACAGCAAAAAAAATCAGTTTAGGAATAATGTATTAAGTATTTTACTTATCTTAGAATGATATATATTTCCTATTAATGTATTCTTCTACAATTCAAGTTATATATTAATATTAAAACCTCAATGGAATTAAATTTTTGAACTCTCATTTGACAGAAAAAATGCAAATTTTGAAAGTTTATGTCCTATCCTTCCTTTAACTTTGAGTCATTGTATGGACTGAAAATTAGGTCTAGGAAAAGAAGAACTAAAATGGACTGGAATGGGTGAATTTAACTCAGATGACCATTATATCTACTACTGTGGGCAGGAATCCCTTAGATAAGGTAAGAAGAGGTTAATTATCTTTCTGAGACTACACACCTGGTGGGAGGGAAGGAACTAATACAAAAAGCTCCTGATTTCTAGATTAGCATTCTTATATTCTTCGTACCACCTCCTCTAGTGTTCCAGTAGTAAATAAAATTAATTTGAAGTATTAACTTTCATTGTATTTTAATACATCAGTTTTCTCAATTATATTAAGATATCAATAGCATATTCAAAAGCAGAGACATTACTTTGCCAACAAAGGTCCGTCTAGTCAAGGCTATGGTTTTTCCTGTGGTCATGTATGGATGTGAGAGTTGGATTGTGAAGAAGGCTGAGCGCAGAAGAATTGATGCTTTTGAACTGTCGTGTTGGAGAAGACTCTTGAGAGTCCCTTGGACTGCAAGGAGATCCAACCAGTCCATTCTGAAGGAGATAAGCCCTGGGATTTCTTTGGAAGGAATGATGCTAAAGCTGAAACTCCAATACTTTGGCCACCTCATGCGAAGAGCTGACTCATTGGAAAAGACTGATGCTGGGAGGGATTGGGGGCAGGAGGAGAAGGGGACAACAGAGGATGAGATGGTTGGATGGCATCACTGACTCGATGGACGTGAATCTGAGTTAACTCCGGGAGTTGGTGATGGACAGGGAGGCCTGGTGTGCTGTGATTCATGGGGTTGCAAAGAGTTGGACACGACTGAGCAACTGAAATGAACTGAACTGAACTGTATA
>NW_011494674.1:436182-446049 GCF_000754665.1 Bison bison bison | reverse complement strand
GGAGCAGTGGCTGCACTTTGCTGGAGCAGCCGTGAAGAGATACCCCACATCCAAGGTAAGAGAAACCCAGTCAATAATTTTGTCATACTTTGTTATGCAGCAGTAAATAACCAATACAGTGCCCCTTCCTCGAAATCATGACACAAGCTCTTTTTAGATCAAGGTTGGGAGTTGTTATGTATGACTGTGTTCTAAACTGCTCTCAAAAAGTATCTGTTCTTGGGCTTGCCTGGTGGTGCATTGGATAGGCGTTTGCCTGCCAATGCAAGGGACATGGGTTCGATCCTTGGTCCAGAAGAATTCCACAGGTTGCAGAGCAACTAAGCCTGTGCGCCACAACTATTGAGCCTGTGCTCTGTGTCCTGGGAGCCACAACTACTGAGCCCACAGGCGGCAGCTACTGAAACCCATGTGACTAGAGCCCATGCTCCACAACAGGAGAAGTCACACCCAAACACTGCAACAAAGAGCAGCCCCATGCTCACTGCAATGCCCTCCAATCAGACATCACGCTCTGTCCATTTCCATATTAATGTGATGTCAATTCCTGTTTCTGTCTTAGGCTCTTTCAAGATGGTCTTGATGACTCCTCACATCTCTGCAGTGCTTCAAAATTAAATAAGATGATATTGAACCTGCATATCAGTTTTTTCATCCAAAGAATCAGTAGAATGTGAAATATTTAAGCCAGAGATAGAGTTGGTGAATGAGCCCATGAATCCTTTAGGAGAACCCTCTAAGTAACTGCAGGTAAAGCTGCCCAGCTGGCTTATTCTGCTTGGGTTTCTAAGATTCCTATGTCCTGGCCAACACCTCCCACACATGGATACCCACTCACATGCTCAGTTTGACTCACCCTGGTCAGAGCCCTGGGTCCCCATGCAGGGTCTCCCACCAGCACCAGGATCTGTCTGTTACCTCACTCCAGCCAGACCTGCTCCAGGAGACTGGACCCAGCCCGCCCTCTCTTGAGTGCTGACACTGGTAACATAAGTTATAGCAGATAGTACCTGCTTCATCTCTCTCATGTAACCAAAGGGTCAGCCAGGGCTTCCTCCCTCTCAGACAGTGGGAATTCCTACCCACAGGCCAGTGCCTATCTGGACCCTCCCTTTGGTTCCCCACAGCCTCTATTCCTCTCAGGTTTAACATCCATCTCTCCCTTTACACCAGTTTCTACAAGAAATCCAACCAAATGAAATAGGCTGTGATGGTCTGTGGATTTTTACTTCATGCTGGGAGGGTCTGGAAACACGAGGGTCTCCATGCAGCTGTCACTGTCTGGGCCCCTCTGCCTTTTCACCGCCTGGTGTCCTCTCAGGGGACCCGATGTGCTGAGCACACTCCAGTCTGCCCTGGTACTCACAGCAGTGCCTCTGCCAGGAGTTCTGGGTTATGAAGTTTCCTCTTTCTCATTATACTTGCTTTGGATACAGTTTCTAGAATGATCCGGTCTGATATCTTATGAGTTCCTCTTCTCACCTATTCAGCTGCCTTCCCCCAGTAGCAAAAAGTAACACACTGGTTTCCTTGGTGTGTGTGCCCAGAAGTGGGATTGCTGTGTTGTATGACAGTTGTATTTAAGTTTTTTAAGGAATGTTCATACTATTCTCCAGAGTGGCTGTACCAGTATGCATTCCCACCAACAAAAAGATTCCCCTTTCTCTACACCTTCTCCAGCATTTACTGTTTGCAGACTTTTTGATGGCAGCCATTCTGACCAACATGAGATGATATCTTATTGTGGTTCTGATTTGTATTTCTCTAATAATGAGTGATGTTGAGCATCTTTATATGTGTTTATTATAAAGGCTCATTTCTATAAACATGTTCTATGTAATCTACTCTACTTATAATTCCAAATTGGTAACTGTTTTTAATTTGTAACAGTCTCTTTCAAATATTTCTATTTCAAATTATTTACTAGGATCAGGTAGAAAGCTTCCATATGGATGAGTTTTAATTAAAATACCCGTGTGCCATGCACCGGAAAAGCATATTTTAAAGAGAAGTGCAAACAGACTATCACAATGAAAAAAATTCCCTCTTTCTGGTGGCTAGAAACAGGACTAAGATGAAGCATGATCCTAAAACCAGCAATGTTTTTCATAAATCATGAGATTATCATTAACACCATTCTTATTACAAATGCCACTGTGATATTCTTGCTTGTAGTGTGATAAGGGCTGCATCAGCAGGGTTGGTTTTGTGGCGTGAAGTGCTTAGTGTTCCATTTGCCCTGCAGGGTCTTCTGTGACAAACATGCTTCATCCATCCAATAACCAAAGTCAGCCATATGCAAATGTGGGCAACACTGATGATTTTCTACATATGTTTCCGAATATTAATAGATAAATGTTATATTTATTTCCTTTAATCTATTGTTGGTTACTTTTAGCTCTTTTTTCATCTCCTCCACAACAAAAACATATACTGTAAATGACTATTAATTTGGGGCATTTTCTTAGTAAATTCTTTGTCTTCTCTAATGTTAAAAGGCAATAGTAGCACTTAACCTTTGGCTTAAAAAAACATGATTCAATCGAGTTAAACTGCTGTTCTCCCAGAACTTAAAAAGTAAAATAC
Source organism: Bison bison bison (assembly GCF_000754665.1). Lineage (NCBI taxonomy): Eukaryota > Metazoa > Chordata > Mammalia > Artiodactyla > Bovidae > Bison > Bison bison. The sequence continues at coordinate 443,463 of NW_011494674.1, read as the reverse complement.
CAATATAAATATGTGGTAATTATCACCAGAACTGTTCATTTTTAACTATTAAATTTAAACAAAGAGAAATTGCTGTTTGTTCATGCAAAACAAACAGTGCCTGCTTAAGATCTTTTTGATTAATTTGTCTCTCTGTGTGCAGATCCAAGAGAAATCATCGCCTTGGCCTCAGCACACACATCTATGAAATGGAAAAAACTTTGCTGTCCCAGTCAATTGTTAGGATTTTCCCAAAGCAGGGGTTTAGTGGTAAACAATGGAGTGGGGGGGAGTCCAAATCCTGGTGAACAGGCCAACATACCCAGGGTCTGGCAAATGCAGCCTAGTTCTAGGACCGGCATCAAGAAAAAGGAGGTGCTTTGCTATTGGTCTTCCCTAGTGACTCAGTTGGCAAAGAATCTGCCTGCAATGCAGGAGACCTGGGTTTGATCCCTGGGTCAGGAAGATCCTCTGGAAAAGGAAATGGCAACCCACTCCAGTACTCTTGCCTGGAGAATTCCATGGACAGAGGAGGCTGGCAGGCTATGGTCCATGGGATCACAAAGAGTCAGACACGACTGTAAGACTAACTTTTACTTTTTGCTATTGGGGGAAGGCAGCTGAATAGGTGAGAAGAGGAACTTATAAGATATCAGACCGGATCATTCTAGAAACTGTATCCAAAGCAAGTATAATGAGAAAGAGGAAACTTCATAACCCAGAACTCCTGGCAGAGGCCCTGCTGTGAGTACCAGGGCAGACTGGAGTGTGCTCAGCACATCGGGTCCCCTGGGAGGACACCAGGCGGTGAAAAGACAGAGGGGCCCAGACAGTGACAGCTGCATGGAGACCCTCGTGTTTCCAGACCCTCCCAGCATGAAGTAAAAACCCACAGACCATCACAGCCTATTTCATTTGGTTGGATTTCTTGTAGAAACTGGTGTAAAGGGAGAGATGGATGTTAAACCTTCTGAGAGGAGTAGGGGCTGTGGGGAACCAAAGGGAGGGTCCAGATAGGCACTGGCCTGTGGGTAGGAATTCCCACTGTCTGAGAGGGAGGAAGCCCTGGCTGACCCTTTGGTTACATGAGAGAGATGAAGCAGGTACTATCTGCTATAACTTATGTTACCAGTGTCAGCACTCAAGAGAGGGCGGGCTGGGTCCAGTCTCCTGGAGCAGGTCTGGCTGGAGTGAGGTAACAGACAGATCCTGGTGCTGGTGGGAGACCCTGCATGGGGACCCAGGGCTCTGACCAGGGTGAGTCAAACTGAGCATGTGAGTGGGTATCCATGTGTGGGAGGTGTTGGCCAGGACATAGGAATCTTAGAAACCCAAGCAGAATAAGCCAGCTGGGCAGCTTTACCTGCAGTTACTTAGAGGGTTCTCCTAAAGGATTCATGGGCTCATTCACCAACTCTGTCTTTGGCTTAAATATTTCACATTCTACTGATTCTTTGGATGAAAAAACTGATATGCAGGTTCAATATCATCTTATTTAATTTTGAAGCACTGCAGAGACGTGAGGAGTCATCAAGACCATCTTGAAAGAGCCTAAGACAGAAACAGGAATGAAAGAGCCTAAGACAGAAACAGGAATTGACATCACATCAATACGGAAATGGACAGAGCGTGATGTCTGATTGGAGGGCATCGCAGTGAGCAGGGGGCTGCTCTTTGTTGCAGTGTTTGGGCTTCTCATTGTGGTGACTTCCCCTGTTGTGGAGCATGGGCTCTAGTCACATGGGTTTCAGTAGTTGTGGCCTGCAGGCTCAGTAGTTGTGGCTCCCAGGACACAGAGCACAGGCTCAATAGTTGTGGCGCACAGGCTTAGTTGCTCTGCAACCTGTGGAATTCTCCTGGACCAAGGATCGAACCCATGTCCCTTGCATTGGCAGGCAAACACCTATCCAATGCACCACCAGGCAAGCCCAAGAACAGATACTTTTTGAGAGCAGTTTAGAACACAGTCATACATAACAACTCCCAACCTTGATCTAAAAAGAGCTTGTGTCATGATTTCGAGGAAGGGGCACTGTATTGGTTATTTACTGCTGCATAACAAAGTATGACAAAATTATTGACTTAAAACAATATTTGTTATTTCACAGTTTGTATGGATCAGAAACTTGGACATGGCTTACTTAATTGAGGCCTCTGTTTCAAGGTTTGCAATCAAGGTACCAGCTGGGCTGCAGAACTCTCAAGGCTCAGCTGGTGAATATCCAGTTCCATATTCACTCATTTGATATTGACAAGATTCAGTTTCTTGTGGATTGTTGGCCAGAGGAAGCCCTCAATTTCTTGCAATGTGGGCCTCTTCCTAGGGCAACTGACAACATGGTGTCTAGCATTTATCAGAATGAGGAAGAGAGAGCAAGAGGAGACAAGCAAATCAAAAATTGGAGTCTTTTATAACCTAGCCTTGGAAATGGCATTCCATCATTTGCTAGCACAGGTCACAGGTCCAGCCCACTCTCAAGAGTCCAGCCCACCCTCACACACACATAGGTGGAGAGTTGGGGATCAGTTTATAAGCTGTTTAGCACAAGCAGTAAAACACAGAACAATGAGCTCCATTAAAAATCTTTCAATCTGGGGAAACATCAAAGGTGGGTTCTGAAGTTGTAGGCAAAGGGGAGCGTGAAAGCCTGGGTAAAAGGAGATTCCTTCTGTTTAGGCATCAACAGTGAGGGAATGAGAACATATTCCAGAAGGTGGCAAAGTAGAAACACTGGTGGGATTTCTCAAGAAACATGTGAGACATCTGCTGGGCAAAGAATTATAAGATTAAAATCCACTTTGCTGTTAATGGTTCATTAATCAGAATTCTTTTGCATCTTGAAAATCTAGGAGGTTAGAAGTCACAGCTGGATGCAGGCTCTCTCCACAAGGATCTTATATACAGCTTCTGATAGTTTCCAACTCTCATCCTCCTGTTTAATAACCCCCCAATATTTCTGTCTGTAACATACACCAAGCCACAAAAGGACTGGTTGTCCTAACTTCTGTTACATGCCCACTACACAGCACCATCACTTTGCCAACAAAGGTCTGTACAGTCAAAGTTATGGTTTTTCCAGTAGTCATGCATGGATGTGAGAATTGAACCATAAAGAAGGCTGAAGTGAAGTGAAATGAAAGTAGCTCATTTATGTTTGACTCTTTGTGACCCCATGGACAATTATACAGTCCATGGAATTCTCCAGGCTAGAATACTGGAGTGGGTAGCCATTTCCTTCTCCAGGGGATCTTCCCAACCCAGGGATCGAACCCAGGTCTCCCACATTGCAGGCGGATTCTTTACCAGCTGAGCCACAAGGGAAGCCCAAGAATACTGGAGTGGGTAGGCTATCCCTTCTCCAGCAGATCTTCCCAACTCAGTAATCAATCAGGGTCTCCTGCATTGAAGGCGGATTTTTAACAACTAGGCTGAACACTGAAGAACTGATGTTTTTGAACTGTGGTGTTGGAGAAGACCCTTGAGAGTCCCTTGGACTGCAAGGCGATCAAACCAGTCCATCCTAAAGGAAATCAATCTTGAATATTCATTGGAAGGACAGATGTTGAAGCTGAAGCTCCAATATTTCAGTCACCTGTTGTGAAGAGCTGACTCATTAGAAAAGACCCTGTTGCAGGGAAAGATTGAAGGCAAGAAGAGACAGGGACAACAGAGGATGAGATGGCATCACCAACTCAATGGACCTGAGTTTGAGCAAGCTCTGGGAGATGGTGATGAACAGGGAAGCCTGGAGTGCTACAGTCCATGTGGTCACAAAGAGTCGGACAGGACTGAGTGACTGAACAACAACAATAACAGCAGAGCCAATCATTGTGTCCAGGAGGGTGCAGTGTCATGAATGGCCTACCTGGAGACTCATCTTACTTGTAGAACTAAAGGCTGAGGGCACTGCTTTCAGTCATTCATACAGTCCCCCAGATATTTCCACTTTCCTTCCAAGCACACAGTAGGGTTGCAATTCTCTTTCATTGGGATAACTCATGGCCATGTGACTTTGACCAATGAAAGGGAGCAGAAGGGAGGATGTCACTTAAAAAAATAACATTCTTATTGAGATGTAATTCACAAACCATAAAATACACTCTCTTCAATTGTACAGTTCTGTGGTTTTCAGTATATTCACAGAGTTGTTCATTTATCTTCTCCATCTGGTTCTGGGAAGTTTTCATCACTCCAAAGTGAAACCTAATGTTCAGCAGCAGTTGCTCTATCACCAGCCCCTGTCCAATGCTAATTTATTTTCTGTCTCTACAGACTTGCCTATTCCGGATGCTTCATACAACGTGTGGCCTTTCATGACTGGCTTCTTTCAATGAACATAATGATTCCAAGGTCATCCCAGTTGTAGTACGATCAGTATTTCACTCCTTTCTATGGTTGAGTAATATTTCAGTGTATGGATTTACTGCATTTTGTTTATCCGTTCATTCACTGATGGACATTTTGGTTGTCTCCACTGTTAGCTGTCATGAATAATGCTGGTATGAACATTTGTTTACAGGTTTTTGTTCTTTTCATTTCTTTGGCATATATACTCAGGAGTGAGATTGCTGGGTAATGTGGTAACTCTATGTTTATCTTTTTGAGGAACTGCTAAGCTGTTTTCTAAAGCAGCTGAACTATTTTACACCCCCACCAGCAGTGTATAAGTGTTTCAGTTTCTCCACCAACACTTATAATTTTCTGTCTTTTAAATTTAACTATCCTTGTGGGCACCTTGTTGCGATTTTGGTTTGCATTTCTTTAATGACTAAAGATGTTGAATATCTTTTCATGTGCTTGTTGGTCATTTATACATTTCTTTGGAGAAATGTCTTTTTAAATCATTTGCCCATTTTAAACTGGATTGTCTTTTTATTGTTGAGTGTTGAGTTCTTTATATATTCTGGATACAGGTCCCTTGTCAGACATACTGTCTGCATATATGTTCTCACATTGCTTCATTGTCTTTTCACTTTCTTGAAGATCAAAGTTTTTCATTTTAATGAAGTCTAATTTTATTTATTTATTTTTCTTTTGTGTCATAAAGAAGGAAACATTTTTGTTAGTGTCATACATACCTGAGATCATGAAAATTTAATCCCATTTTAAGAGTTTTATAATATTAGATTTTCCATTTAATTTTGCATGTTACTTTTACATTTTTATTTTATATTTTACATTTAGTTTACATTTAGGTCTATGATCCATTTTGGATTAATTTTTCTATACAATATGAGGTAGTTATTCAACTTTATTCTTTTTTATGTGAGTATGTAATTATCTCAACACCATGTTAAAAAGACCATTTTTCAAATTGATAATAAGTGTAAAGATTTAATTCTGGGTTCTCAATTCAGTTTTATTGATGTTTAGCCTTCTGCTAGTAAATATGTGTACTTCCTTAGTAAGTTTTTCAAAGAATAATTTTTAAGTAATTTTATTTATTTATTTGTTTTTGGTTGCACTGAGTCTCTGCTGTGTTGCACAGTCTTTCTCTAGTTACAGGGAAGGGGCTACTCTTTGTGTGGTGAGCTGGCTTCTCACTGCAGTGGCTTTTCTCCTTGGAGCACAGGCTCTAGGCGTGAGGGCTTCAGTAGTTGCGGCGTGCAAGCTCAGCAGTTGTGGCACACCAGCTTGGTTTTCCCACAGCATGGGGAATCTTCCTGGCCAGGGACTGGGCCCATGTTCCCTGCATTGGCAGGTTGATTCTACCCACTGTGCCACCAGGGAAGTCCATCCTTAGCAAGTTTGAAATCAGTGCACATTTGCCACACTTTATTTCTCTGCTTCTTCATTGCTCCAGATAAGGGCTGAAATAGTAGCCCGAGTTCCAGAGGAAGGAGAATGTGGAGAAAAGCTTGGAACCAAAGCACTCCAGACACGGTGTGAGTGAGAATTCAACTTTTGCTTGAATTTACTAATATCCAGGATTATGTGCAGGCCTGTTCTGAAAAATTCAACACTAAAATTGACACTCCACATAGAGGGAGGGTGAAGACTCCAGAAAAGTCTGAAGAAAGAAAATGAGGAAGCATGCTGGTCAAGCGAAACTTCAGCTATAGTTTTAAACCCCAAAGGCTATGAACTTGAAATAAGTGTGTTTTATATTTTTTGATGTAACCTGGGAAAATCTCAGTTATCTTACCAATATTAACACTAAAAACTGATTACTATGTCCTGGGTACTGGGGTAATAGGGACTCGGTGTGTAATATGGCATTTCTACCCTCAGGATCTTACATTCTAATTGGGAAGGTTGAATGTATACAAGGAATACAAAGAAGCATACAAGCTACATAATAAGTGATGGTAGAGAGATTTAAGAAGAAAATCTTGGATGATTAAGAAAGATTTCATTGTGTTATGATTTAAGTTGTTCCTGCAGGGAAAAGAAGGATTTAGACCATCAAGAAGGAAGGTGTATAAAAAGTGAGCAGAGGGGCATACAAAGTAGTGCCAACTTACTTGGGAGACAATTAATAAATGTATCAGTTTACCTGGAAAAAGAAAATCTTTTGAGAAGTAATTGGGAGAAGAGTTTGGAGGGAAAATTGAAGATTCTGTGAATGACGAGTCTAAGTTTTATTCTGAGGTAGCGGAAAAGCATAAAAACATTTTTGGAAGAAAAATTACGTTTTTGTGAAATTAATCTTATGGCACTGACATTAGAAACAGAAAAGGTACATCTACTTCATCACCTCTGAAATGACTGTAGACCAAGGCCACTCTTTAATGTATCGAGTAAGTTCATCATTACAGTCTTGCAGAGATTTGGAAGTGTCAACTGCTTAACTATTGTTGTCTAAGCTAGAAATATTTCAGGCTACTGTAACAGATTGCCATAAACTGAAATTTTGGAATTGGAGTCTCTCAGTCATGACATCACCAGATGGTCAATACCGAAATCAGATTGATTATATTCTTTGCAGCCAAAGATGGAGAAGCTCTATACAGTCAACAAAAACAAGACTGGGAGCTGACTGTGGCTCAGATCATGAACTCCTTATTGCCAAATTCAGACTTAAATGGAAGAAAGTAGGGAAAACCGCTAGACCATTCAGGTATGACCTAAATCAAATCCCTTATGATTATACAGTGGAAGTGAGAAATAGATTTAAGGGACTAGATCTCACAGACAGAGTGCCTGATGGACTATGGACGGAGGTTCATGACATTGTACAGGAGATAGGGATCAAGACCATCCCCATAAAAAAGAAATGCAAAAAAGCAAAATGGCTGTCTGAGGAGGCCTTACAAATAGCTGTGAAGAGAAGAGAAGTGAAAAGCAAAGGAGAAAAGGAA
>NW_011494674.1:429527-436082 GCF_000754665.1 Bison bison bison | reverse complement strand
GTTAAGAAGAGGTGGCAAGAATACACAGAAGAACTGTACAAAAAAGATCTTCATGACCCAGATAATCACAATGGTGTGATCACTGACCTACAGCAGACATCCTGGAATGTGAAGTCAAGTGGGCCTTAGAAGCATCACTACGAACAAAGCTGGTGGAGGTGATGGAATTCGAGTTGAGCTATTTCAAATCCTGAAAGATGATGCTGTGAAAGTGCTGCACTCAGTATGCCAGCAAATCTGGAAACTCAGCAGTGGCCACAGGACTGGAAAAGGTCAGTTTTCATTCCAATCCCAAAGAAAGGCAATGCCAAAGAATGCTCAAACTACCGCACAATTGCACTCATCCCACACGCTAGTAAAATAATGCTCAAAATTCTCCAAGCCAGGCTTCAGCAATATGTGAACCGTGAACTTCCAGATGTTCAAGCTGGATTTAGAAAAGGCAGAGGAACCAGAGATCAAATTGCCAACATCTGGTGGATCATGGAACAAGCAAGAGAGTTCCAGAAAAACATCTATTTCTGCTTTATTGGCTATGCCAAAGCCTTTGACTGTGTGGATCACAGTAAACTGTGGAAAATTCTGAAAGAGATGGGAATACCAGACCACCTGACCTGCCTCTTGAGAAACCTATATGCAGGTCAGGAAGCAACAGTTAGAACTGGACATGGAACAACAGACTGGTTCCAAATAGGAAAAGGAGTATGTCAAGGCTGTATATTGTCACCCTGCTTATTTAACTTCTATGCAGAGTACATCATGAGAAACGCTGGGCTGGAAGGAGCACAAGCTGGAATCAACATTGCCAGGAGAAATATCAATAACCTCAGGTATGCAGATGACACCACCCTTATGGCAGAAAGTGAAGAGGAACTAAAAAGCCTCTTGGTGAAAGTGAAAGAGGAGAGTGAAAAAGTTGGCTTAAAGCTCAGCATTCAGAAAATGAAGATCGTGGCAAATGGTCCCATCACTTCATGGGAAATAGATGGGGAAACAGTGTCAGACGTTATTTTTTTGGGCTCCCAAATCACTGCAGATGGTGATTGCAGCCATGAAATTAAAAGACGCTGACTCCTTGGAAGGACAGTTATGACCAATCTAGTTAGCATATTCAAAAGCAGAGACATTACTTTGCCCACAAAGGTCCGTCTAGTCAAGGCTATGGTTTTTCCAGTGGTCATGTATGGATGTGAGAGTTGGACTGTGAAGAAAGCTGAGCACTGAATAATTGATGCTTTTGAACTGTGGTTTGGAGAAGACTCTTGAGAGTCCCTTGGACTGCAAGGAGATCCAACCAATCCATTCTAAAGGTGATCAGTCCTGGGTGTTCATTGGAAGGACTGATGCTGAAGCTGAAACTGCAATACTTTGGCCACCTCATTGAAGAGTTGACTCATTGGAAAAGACTCTGATGCTGGGATGGATTGGGAGCAGGAGGAGAAGGGGACGACAGAGGATGAGATGGCTGGATGGCATCACCGACTCGATGGACATGAGTTTGAGTGATCTCCGGGAGCTGGATAGGGACAGGGAGTCCTGGCGTGCTGCAATTCATGGGGTCGCAAAGAGTTGGACATGACTGAGCGACTGAACTGAACTGGACTGAACTGAACTCTTTGTGACCCTGTGGATTGTAGCCTACCAGGCACCTCCATCCATAGGGTTTTCCTGGCAAGACTACTGGAGTGGGCTGTCATTTCCTTCTTCAGCGGATCTTCCCAACCCAGGGATCGAACCCGGCTCTCCTGCACTGCAGACAGGCACTTCACCGTTTGAGCCACCAGGGAAGCCCATAGACTGGGTAGCTAATAAACAACAGAAACTGATTTCTCACTGTTCTAGAGGCTGGGTAGTTCAAGATCAGGGTGCCAGGATATTCAGTGCCTGATGAGAGCTCAGATCCTGGTTCATAGATGATGCCTTCCCACATGGCAGAAGCAGAGAGAAGGGGTCTGGAGCCTTTTTTATGAGGACAGTAATCGCATTATGAAGGTTTCACCCTCATGACCTAATCACTTCCCAGGGGCTCCAACTTCAAATACCATCACATTGGAATTAGGATCCAACATATGACTTTTGCAGCAAAACAAACTTTCTGTCCATAGTGATTACTGTCTAATAAAGAAATTTTCTATATTGGATAGTATAGTCCAGTGCCTGAATGATAATATGTATCAAAATGGTTTTAAAAAGTACATGCAGAGTGTGAGGCTTTAAATTTTTGGATCCATCAGGCCTTGCAACTGATTCTAGAGACAAATAGTAAACTTTAATAGTGAAGGAAATCAAAGACTCAACCATCTGACGGTGGCATTTCTGAGCCATTTTGAGTGAGAATTGGCAAATATTTTCCCAACTGTCAAGTCTAAGAAACATGCAGATTCTGTGTAAGTGAATACAGCAGTGAACCTGTGTCTCTGTTAAAGATAAATAAAATAAGCTGATTTTAAATTTCTAAAGGGAACTTAAACCACCTGCTAAGTTGTAGAATTTAATTTGCAGGATGAATACTTGGCAATGTGACACTTCTTTCATAGCTTATTTTCTGTTTTAATGAAAATGTTCACAATGCTTTGGTTCCATCTGTTAGAGAGAGTGAAAACAACTAACCACTTTTCAAACAACAACAACAAAAAATACAGCTTTCTAGAAAACTATATCTAGTGCTACCAAAATGTAGAGTTATTTGTAAATTTTAAACTTCTGCCTCACTTCTAAAAAATGTTGTAATTCCATTGCATTTTGGACTGAACATATAAATAATTTATGCAAAAATTTTAAATTTAAATTATTCCCCCACACTCCAAATGCAAACAAATGCTTTCAAAGTTATTGTGACCATGAATCTTATTGCAGCAGATTTCAGATTTTCATTATAACAATTTGTAAGCAAATATTTGGTTATTTTTATAAGCCACAAATCTGGCTGGGGGAGAAAATGATATGTAATAAATAAAAACTGTGCATACCACAAAGTATGTTTGTTGTTACATTTCCAGATTGGAGATAACAATAAGCTATAATACAACAGCCTCCCTACTTTACTGATTAAATTTCCATAGCTTTTTTCCTCGGAGTAGATCAAAGTTTTATAACATTTCAACAAGAGTTATTTCTCAGTCGTAACTCCAACATTTACCATTGTGTTGGCATGTGGTAGGCACAAAGTACACGTTGGTTGAGTCAAAGACATGCAACAGTTGTCAATGTTATATCAAGGAAAGGCAATGAGGGTGAGACACAGAGGGGAGAACAAAATGGAAGGAAAAGAAAAGAAGCAGAGGGTCCCCCAGTCTCTGTCCCATGGAATCACCTCGGACTTTGGCTTCGGGTTTTTTTTTTTTTTTAAATTTTAACTTCGAAATGCTCCCTGTTGTGCCAGGTGGAGGACTAAGGTTGAGAATGACCCATTGGTGACAGCATGGGGGTGTGTGTCCATTAGCTCTGTTATACTTGCAAAAATGTAGAGTTAGGAAAGTCTCATTTTGTGAGTCAGTCTTGCATTTGATTCAAGATGTCCTGGTTTTGTTTCAGTTCAGTACGTGTTGAGAATTAGTCTCACTGAATACCAGTTTTAGATATTTGAGTTTAAGCCTAGGCACTATAAAAGTCAAGACTCTGAGACCCATGAAGTTGAATAACCAGCTAATTATCCACTGAACAGGAAATATATTGTATTAATGTAAACTAAGGAACTACTTACTTTAGAACATCCCAAATTCTATATAATTTTAAAGTTCAAATAAAAAGAAAATAAACAATAAATTTACTCTTTTACTGAGTCAGTTCCTAATGATAACAAAGTTATGTCTCATTGCCAAGAGGTAAATACTTGGTAGTGATGTCTAGGGTTGAGGACTAGGTTCTAATCACTTAATGCTTGGAAACATTTTACAATCTGTTTGATCTCAAATATCCTCCTCTGAAAAATGGGTATAATAATTATCCTATCTGGTTCATAGAATTCTGATAGGATGAAGATAAAGATAAGAGCATGGGTCAAATTGTGAGCATGGGTCAAAGTGTTTTGTCAATTGTATGCTGTTAAAGTAACGTATCTTTGGCAGTGTTGTTGCTGTGGTTTTAGTTGCAACACTCTGAACCTTTCCATAGGAATCAACTGCAGGGAAATCTCACTCATTGAAACTGTTGATCAGAAAAAGAAACGTATACAAAATTGACTAAAAGATACTATGGAAAAAAGATAAAAGTGATTCTTGATATAAGAACAGAATGCTTTCCAAAAATAATGTCACAGAATAGTTGATACCTGGTAGTAAGCACTTCATGGTGAATATTTTTTAATTGTAAAAGAAATAATTATTTCTGTGAAATACACCACAAAGAAATTAATAGCTTACAGTGAACGATGTCGGATCCATGATCTTGGAAGAAGATTTGGCTTTGGGACCAGGGACCAGGCTTGATCACTCAAGAGCTTTTGTGTAGCAGAGTTTTATTAAAGTGAACAAGGGATAGAGAAAGCTTCTGATGTATACATCAGAAGGGGGATGGAGAGTGCCCCTCCTCGGTAATCTTAGCAAGGGAGTTACATATTTTTTCAATTGGTTATTACAGTAAATCAAAAGAATGTCTCAAGGTTGTAAGAGTCTTACCAGATCCACTCCCACAATATACATTTTAAGATAACAGGATTAATCAGAAGGGTCTTAAGAAGGAGAAATATTTCCTCAAGCAGAATACACAGTTGTTATATAACCCTTAGTACAGAGTATAAGATGAGTTGTTTTGTTGTGTAATCATCAGTTCTGGGCTTAAAGAAAAAAACATTTTATGTGATTAAGATGAAGGAATGTAGAAACAAAGTTTGTCCTTTTCTCCTTCTCAGGAGTCCCAGATCCCTTTCTCCTCCTCAGGGACCCCAGATTTCTTATCAACCTACTTAAGAACTGACTCTCTCAAAACGAACTTAGTTGAGTACAAAGATCTTGAGCTCACCTCCATCCATGAGTACATCAAAATTACAACTATTTATAGAGCAACTGTGTGATCAGATTGGCTAGTTTTCTCTGATTATGGTTTCAGTGTGTCTGACCTCTGATGCCCTCTTGTAACATCTACCATCTTACTTGGGTTTCTCTTCCCTTGGACGTGGGGTATCTCTTCACAGCTGCTCCAGCAAAGCGCAGCCACTGCTCCTTACCTTGGACGAGGGGTATCTCCTCACAACCGCCCCTCCTGACCTTGGATGCAGAGTAGCTCCTTTTGGCCCTCCCCGCCCAGCTGCCATTCCTTGGACGTGGGGTTGCTCTTCTCGGCCACTGCCCCTGAACTCAGACGTGGGGTAGCTCCTCTCGGCTACTCCTGTTCTGCAGCCTGGCACTTTCAGTCACCGCCCCTGACCTTGGGTGAGGCGTAGCTGTTCTCGGCCACGCTTCTGTGTGGTCCATTGCAGCCGGCAGTCCACAGAAAACTAGCCAATCTGATCACACAGACCACAGCCTTGTCTAACTCAATGAAACTAAGCCATGCCCTGTGGGGCCACCCAAGATTGGAGGGTCATGGTGGAGAGGTCTGACAGAATGTGGTCCACTGGAGAAGGGAATGGTAAACCACTTCAGTATTCTTGCCTTGAGAACTCCATGAACAGTATGAAAAGGCAAAATGATAGGATACTGAAAGGGGAACTCCCCGGGATGGTAGATGCCTAATATGTTACTGGAGATCAGTGGAGAAATAACTCCAGAAAGAATGAAGGGATAGAGACAAAGCAAAAACAATACCCAGTTGTGGATGGGACTGGTGATAGAAGCAAGGTCCGATGTTGTAAAGAGCAATATTGCATAGGAACCTGGAATGTCAGGTCCATGAATCAAGGAAAACTGGAAGTGGTCAAGCAGGAGATGGCAAGAGTGGACATTGACATTCCAGGAATCAGCAAACTAAAATGGACTGGGATGGGTGAATTTAACTCAGATGACCATTATATTTACTACTGTGGGCAGGAATCCCTTAGAAGAAATGGAGTAGCCATAATGGTCAACCAGAGTCTGAAATTCAGTACTTGGATGAAATCTCAAAAACGACAGAACGATCTCTGTTCATTTCCCAGGCAAACCATTCAATATCACAGTAATCCAAGTCTATGCCCCAACCAGTAACGCTGAAGAAGCTGAAGTTGAATGGTTCTATGAAGACCTCCAAGACCTTTTAGAACTAACACCCCAAAAGATGTCCTTTTCATTATGGGGGACTGGAATGCAAAAGTAGGAAGTCAAGAAATGCCTGGAGTAACAGGCAAATTTGGCCTTGGAATACGGAATGAAACAGGGCAAAGGCTAACAGAGTTTTGCCAAGAGAATGCAGTGGTCATAACAAACACTCTCTTCCAACAACATTGAAAAGACTCTACACATGGACATCACCAGCTGGTCAACACCAAAATCAGATTGATTGTATTCTTTGCAGCCAAAAATGGAGAAGCTCTATACAGTCAGCAAAAACAAGACCGGAAGCTGACTGTGGATCAGATCATGAACTCCTTATTGCCAAATTCAGACTTAAATTGAGGAAAGTGGGGAAAACCACTAGACC
>NW_011494674.1:425187-428591 GCF_000754665.1 Bison bison bison | reverse complement strand
GATGGGAATACCAGACCACCTGATCTGCCTCTTGAGAAACTTATATGCAGGCCAGGAAGTAACAGTTAGAACTGGACATGGAACAACAGACTGGTTCCAAATAGGAAAAGGAGTATGTCAAGGCTGTATATTGTCACCCTGCTTATTTAACTTCTATGCAGAGTACATCATGAGAAACGCTGGGCTGGAAGGAGCACAAGCTGGAATCAAGATTGCTGGGAGAAATATCAATAACCTCAGATATGCAGGTGACACCATCCTTATGGCAGAAAGTGAAGAGGAACTAAAAAGCCTCTTGGTGAAAGTGAAAGAGGAGAGTGAAAAATTTGGCTTAAAGCTCAAGTCAGGAAACTAAGATCGTGGCATCTGGTCCCATCACTTCATGGCAAATAGATGGCGAAACAGTGGAAACAATGTCAGACTTTAATTTTTTTGGCTCCAAAATCAATGCAGATGGTGATTGCAGCCATGGAATTAAAATATGGTTACTCCTTAGAAGGAAAGTTATGACCAGCCTAGATAACATATTGAAAAGCAGAGACATTACTTTGCCCACAAAGGTCTGTCTAGTCAAGGCTATGGTTTTTCCAATGGTCATGTATGGATGTGAGAGTTGGACTGTGAAGAAAGCTGAGCGCTGAATAATTGATGCTTTTGAACTGTGGTGTTGAAGAAGACTTTTGAGAGTCCCTTGGACTGCAAGGAGATCCAATCAGTCCATCCTAAAGGAGATCAGTCCTGGGTGTTCATTGGAAGGACTGATGCTGAAGCTGAACTCCAATACTTTGGCCGCCTCATGTGAAGAGTTGACTCATTGGAAAAGACCCTGATGCTGGAAGGGACTGGGGGCAGGAGGAGAAGGGGACAGCAGAGGATGAGATGGCTGGATGGCATCATCGACTCCTTGGACATGAGTTTGAGTGAACTCCAGGAGTTGGTGATGGACAGGGAGGCCTGGCGTGCTGTGATTCAAGGGGTCACAAAGTGTCAGACACGACTGAGTGACTGAACTAAAATGAACTGATAGAGCAACTATTGATGAGAAAGATGGAAATCTATCAGAAAAGATATTCAACGAAAGATATAAAGAAGGAATCATAACGGGACACATAGGAAGGGTGGAAATGCAGTATGTGTACCATGATGTAAAAATTGGTCCAGCTGCGTCTGACATTTTGCGACTGCATGAACTGTAGCCCACCAGGTTCCTCTGTCCATGGGATTCTCTAGGCAAGAATACTGGAGTGGGTAGCCATTTCTTTCTCCAGGGGATCTTCCAGACGCAGGGATCAAAGCTATGTCTCTTGTATCTCCTGCATTGGCAGGTGGATTCTTTACCATGTGCATTACCTGGGAAGCTCATCACACTACAGTCAGCATCTATACTCCTAAGAGGGCAACCCACAATGAGAGGATAATTACAATTGCAGAGGATCTCCCAAAGGAAAAGTGGGTCCAAGTTCCACATGAGATTCTCCAGTCTGAGGGTCCTGAACCAGGAAAAATGATCCCCCAGAACACTTAGCTTTGATGGCCGGGAGAGCTTACTTTCAGGAGAGCCATAGGTTGTTGGAAATAGAGACTTCACTCTTAATGGGTACACACAAATCCTTGAGTGCTCTGGGAGCCAGAGTAGAAGCATTGGTGGTTTGAAAGGGTCAGATACCTGCTAATCTTGCACAGTCTCCCATAGATGCAGGAAGGAAAGGGAGCTAACCTAGGGAAAAGTTGTTGGAGGCAGCCATTTTGAGAGCTTGTTCACCACAGAGACCCTGGTGCTGGCAAGGGCCATTTTGGAATCCTCCCTCTACCTTAGGAGCACTGGGACCCAGCCCCTCCCAGCAGCTTCTTGGCTCAAGCACTGTAAATGCTTCAGGTCAGGCAAATTGCTGGGTGGAGACAGTACCAACTACACGAGGCAGGGTGACCTAAGACTCTCTAAGCTCACGACCACGCCAGGACACCACGCTGTCCACCACAGTGGCCAGGATCTGACTACACACGCAACAGCATGAACGAATCTGGAATATTATGCTTAATGAGATAATTCATACAGAGAAACACAAATAGCCTATGTTATCACATATATGTGGGATTTGAAAAGTAAAACAAAAGGATTAATATCTCAAAATAGAAACCGATTCACAGATACAAGGAACAAAGCAGTGGTTACCACTGGGAGAGAGAAGGGAGAGGATCAAGATGTGAGAAGAGAATTAAGAGGATAAAGCTATTATGTGTGAAACATAAGCCACAGGGATATATTATACAGGACAAGGAACACAGCTAATATTTTATAATAACTTTAAATGGAGTATAATCTATAAAAATTGTGAATCACTATGCTGTACACTTAAAACGTTTACAATATCTTAAGTCAGCTATAATAACAGAGAAACCACGAAGGAGCACTATATGTGAGTATTTTTAAGGTAAAATAAAAAATGCAGGATGATATGGCAGTGCTTTAAAAAAATAGAAAAAGTAATAAAAAATAAAAAGGGTAATAAGCAATAAAACATATCCAATGGATCACTGAAGAAATAAAAGAAGAAATCAATAAATATATAGAGACAAATGACAATGAAAACACGATGACCCAAAACCTATGGGACACAGGAAAAGCATTTCTAAGAGGGACATTTATAGCAATACAATCTTACCTCAGGAAATAAGAAAAATCTCAAGTAGACAACCTAACCCGAAACCTAAAGTAACTAGAGAAAGAAGAACAAACAAAACCAAAATTAGTAGAAGAAAAGAATTCATAAAGAACAGAAGAAATAAATATAGATAAAACACACACACGCACACACACAAAACAATAGCAAAGATCATTAAAACTAAAAGCTGGTTCTTTGAACATTTAGTTGCTTCCGTGTCCTCAGTTCAGTTCAGTCGCTCAGTCATGTCTGAATCTTTGGGACTTCATGAATTGCAGCAAGCCAGGCCTCCCTGTCCATCACCAACTCCCAGAGTTCACTCAAACTCACGTCCATCGAGTCGGTGATGCCATCCAGCCATCTCATCCTCTGTCATCCCCTTCCCATCCCGCCTTCAATCTTTCTCAGCATCAGGACCTTTTCAAATAAATCAGTTCTTAGCATCAGGTGGCCAAAGGATTGGAGTTTCAGCTTCAACATCAGTCCTTCCAATGAACATTCAGGACTGATTTCCTTTGGTATGGACTGGTTGGATCTCCTTGCAGTCCAAGGGACTCTCAAAAGTCTTCTCCAACACCACAGTTCAAAAGCATCAACTCTTCGGCGCTCAGCTTTCTTCACAGTCCAACTTCACATCCATACATGACCACTGGAAAAACCATAGCCTTGACTAGATGGACCATTGTGGGCAAAGTAATGTCTCTGCTTTTTAATATGCTGTCTAGGTTGGTTATAGCTTTT
>NW_011494674.1:406822-423609 GCF_000754665.1 Bison bison bison | reverse complement strand
TCGGTGTTGACCATCTGGTGATGTCCATGAGTAGAGTCTTCTCTTGTGTTGTTGGAAGAGGGTGTTTGCGATCACCAGTGTGTTCTCTTGGCAAAACTCTATTAGCCTTTGCCCTGATTCATTCCGTATTCCAAGGTCAAATTTGCCTGTTACTCCAGGTGTTTCTTGACTTCCTACTTTTGCATTCCAGTCCCCTATAATGAAAAAGACATATTTTGGGGTGTTAGTTCTAGCAAGTCTCGTAGGTCTTCATAGAACCATTCAGTTTCAGCTTCTTCAGAATTACTGGTCGGGGCATAGACTTGGATTACTGTGATATTGAATGGTTTGCCTGGGAAATGAACAGAGATCATTCTGTCGTTTTTCAGATTGCATCCAAGTACTGCATTCCAGACTCTTTTGTTGACTATGATGGCTACTCCGTTTCTTCTAAGGGATTCTTGCCCACAGTAGTAGATACAATGGCCATCTGAGTTAAATTCACCCATTCCAGTCCATTTTAGTTTGCTGATTCTTAAAATGTCAACGTTCACTCTTGTCATCTGCTGTTTGACCACTTCCAATTTGCCTTGATTCATGGACTTAACATTCCAGGTTCCTATTCAATATTGCTCTTTACAGCATAGAATCTTGCTTCTATCACCAGTCCCATCCACAACTGGGTGTTGGTTAAGGTTTGGCTCTGCCTCTTCATTCTTTCTGGAGTTATTTCTCCACTGACGTCCAGTAGCCTAAGGGGCACCTACCGACATGGGGAGTTCATCTTTCAGTGTCCTATCTTTTTGCCTTTTCATACCATTCATGGGGTTCTGAAGGCAAGAATACTGACATGGTTTGTTATTTCCTTCTCCAGTGGACACGTTTTGCTTCCATGTCCTAGTTATTGTAAATAGTGTTGCAATGAATATTGAGGTGCATGTCCCTTTTGAATTATGGTTTTCTCAAGGTATAAGCCGAGTAGTAGATTTACTGGGTCATGTAGTAGCTCTGTTTTTAATTTTTGAAGGAACTTCCATGCTATTGTCCATAATGGCTGCATCTGTTTACATTCCCATCAACAATGAGATAGAGGGAGTGGAAGTGAAATCCTAGAAAGGGAGTGTGTGTGTGTGTGTGTGTGTGTGTATATATATATATACACACACACACATACACATATACAAACAGCCAATTCACCTCATTGTACAGCAGAAACCAACACAGTATTGTAAAGTAACTACAATCCAATTAAAAAAAAAAACAAAAAACTGATTCTTTGAAAAGATAGACAAAATTGATAAACCTTTAGCCAGACTTAACAAGGAAGAAAAGGGAGAGGGTTTAAATCAATAAAATTAGAAATAAAAAAGAGAAGTGACAACAAACAACAGAAATAAAAGGATCATAAAAGACTACTATAAAGCAACTCTGTGCCAATTAAATGGACAACCTAGAATAGATAAATTCTTAGAAAGCTAAAACCTTTCAAAACTGAATCAGGAAGAAATAGAAAAAAAATGAATAGACTAATCACAAGCACTGACATTGAAACTGTGATTTAAAAATGCCCACAAACAGAAGTCTAGGACCAGATGACTTCACTGGCAAATTCTATCAAATGTTTAGAAAAGAACTAATACCTATCCTTCTCAAACTCTTCTTAAAAATTAGAGAGGAAAAAATACTCCTAAGCTCATTCAACAAGGCCACCATCACCAAAACCAAACAAAGATGACTCAAAAAAGTGAAAATTATAGGCCAATATCACTGATGAACATAGACAAAAAATTCTCAATAAAATACTAGAAAATCAAATTCAACAACATATTAAAAGGATTCTACACCATGATCGAGTGGGATTTATCCCAAGAATACAAGGATTTTTCAATCTATACAAATCAATCTTTGTAGTATGCCACATTAACAAATTTAAGAACAAAAGCCATATGGTCATCTCAATAGATGCAGGAAAAGTTTTTGACAAAATTCAACACCCATTTATGATAAAAACTCTCCAGAAAGTGAGCATAGAAGGTACCTCCCTCAACATAATAAAGGCCATATATGACAAACCCACAGCTAATAACCTTCTCAATGATGAAAAATTGGAACAATTTTCTCTAAGATCAGGAACAAGACAAGTATGTCCACTTGCACATACTTTTATTCAACATAGTTTTGGAAGCCCTAGCTATGGCAATCAGAGAATAAAAGAAATAAAAGGAACACAAATTGGAGCAGAAGTAAAACTGTCACTGTTTGTGGATGACATATTATACATAGTAGATCCTAAAGGTGTCACCAGACAACTACTAGAAGTCATCAAGGAATTCAGTAAAGTTGCAGGACACAAAGTCAACACAGAAAATCCTCTTGCATTTATATATACTAACAAAGAAAGGTCAGAAAGAGCAACTAAGGAGACAATCCCATCTGTCATCACTTCAAAAAGAATAAAATACTTAGGAATAAACCTACTTAAGGAGGTAAAAAGTATGTATTCAGAAAACTGTAAGATGCTAATGAAAGAAATGAATGATGACACAAACACATGGAAATATACACTGTGTTCTTGAATTGAAAGAATCAATATTGTCAAAATGACTACTACACAAAACAATCCATAGATTCAGTGCAATACCTATCAAATCACCAATGTCATTTTTCACATATATAGAACAAAAAAATTTAACATTTTTATGGAGACACAAAATACCCCAAATAGCCACAGTGATCTTGAGAAAGAAAAACAGAACTGGAGGAATCATGTTCTCTATACTGCTGAGTTTCAGGAATCAAAACAGTACGGTACTAGCATGAAAACAAAAATATAGATCAATAGAATAGGATAGAAAATCCAGAAATAAAATCTTTCACCTATGGTCAACTAATCTCTGACAAAGGAGGCAAGAATATACAGTGGAGAAAAGACAGGCTCCTCAGTAGGTGGTGGTGGGAAAACTGGACAGTTACACATAAAAGAATGAAATTAGAGCACTTTCTAACATCACACATAAAAGTAAACTCAAAGTGGATTAAAGACCTAAGTGTAAGGGTAGATACTAGAAAACTCCTAGAAGAAAACAGGCAGAACACTCTGACATAAATCGCAACAGTATGTTTTTGGATCCACCTCCTAGAATAATGAAAATAAAAACAAAAATAAGCAAATGAGACCTACTTAAACTTGAAGGCTCTTGCACTGAAGAGGAAAGTATAAACAAAGTGAAAAGAAAACTCTCAGAATGGGAGAAAATATTTGCAAATGAAGTGACAGATAAGGGGTTAATCTCCTAAATATACAAACAGCTCATGCAGCTCAATCAAAAAAGGGAATAACTCAATCAAAAAGTGAGCAGAAGATCTAAATAGACATTTCTCTAAAGAAGGTATACAGATGGTCAAAAAGCACTTGCAAAGATGCTCAACATAGCTAATTATTAAAGAAATGCAAATAAAATCTGCAATGAGGTGTCACCTCACAATGGTCAAATGGCCATCAACAAAAAATCTATAACCTATGAATGCTGGAGAGGGTGTGTGTTGAGAAGGGAACCCCCCTATAATGTTGGTGGGAATGTGAGTTGGTACAACCACTATGGGGAGCAGTATGGAGGTTTTTTAATAAACTAAAAACCGACATACTGTATGACCCAGTAATCCCACTCCTAGACATATTTACAAAGAAACCATAGGTAGAAAAGATACTTACATCCCAATATTCATTGCAGCACAATTTTTTTCCAGTAGCCAGGACATGGAGGCAACCTAAATGTCCATCAACAGGGGTATGGATAAAGAAGACGTATATACAAGTGAATATTACTCAGTCATAAAAACAAAATTAATGTCATTTGCATCAACATGGATGGACCTGGAGATTATTATACGAAAGGAAGTAAACTAGACAAAGAAAGACAACTGTTATATGGTATCACTTACATGTGGCATCTAATAAAAATGAAACAAATGAACTTTTTTTTTTTTTTTACAAAAAAGAACCAAATTTACAGACCTCAAAATCAAATTTATGGTTACCAAAGGGGAAACACAGAGGCAAGCGATAGGCTTTCCAGGCGGCTCAGTAGTAAAGAATATGCCTGCCAGTGCAGGAGAATGCAGGAGACACAAGAGATGCAGGTTCGATCCCTGAGTCAGGAAGATTCCCCTGGAGCAGGAAAGGACAACCCACTCCAGTATTCTTGCTGGAAAATTTCATGGACAGAGAAGCCTAGCCTGGAAGGCTACAGCCCATAGGGTTACAAAGAGTCAGACAGGACTGAACACACACACATGCACCAGGGCAAGTGATAAATTAGGAGATTGAGATTAACATATACATACTACTATTCATAAAAAAGATGGTAACAAAGGTGTACTGTATAGCACAGGAACTCTACTCAATATTCTGTAGTAATCCATATGGGAAATAAATCTGAAGAAGAATGGAGATATATATATATATGTGTGTGTGTGTGTGTGTGTGTGTGTGTGTGCATGCTAAGTCACTTTAGTTGTGTCTGACTCTTTGCAATCCCAGTGGGCTATAGCCCACCAGGCTATTCTTCAGGTAAGAATACTAGAGTGGGTTGCCATGCCCTCTTCCAGGGGATCTTACTGACCCAGGGATCAAACCCGGGTCTCCGGTGTTACAGGCAGATTCTTTAACATCTGAGCCACTAGGGAATATATATATGGCCGTATATATATGGCCCTTATTGAGAAAATTATTGGAGATCGACTTTATCAGTTTAGAATGACTAGGGAAACAATAGCATAAGAACTTGGAATGAGAATGAAATATTTTAACCATGGAACTAATAATGAGACTAAAACAAATAAGGAGTCCTGGGAGACAGAAAATAGATCTAAATTGTATTTTCTCACAGTTTAGAAATAAAGAAGCTAAGGAGATACACTTAAATCCAGTATAATATGAGAGTTGAGCTGAGATCTGAATGGCCTGGGCAAGTGATGATTTGAAGACGTTTCTAGGCAAAACTGGGGGCTTCCCAGGTGGCACTAGTGGTAAAGAACCCTACCTCCCAATGCAGGAGACATAAGAAACTCAAATTTGATCCCTGGATTGGGAAGAACCCCTGGAGGAGGGCATGGCAACCCACTCCAGTGTTCTTGCCTGGAGAATCCCATGGACAGAGGAGCCTGGCGGGCTACAGTCCATGGGGTTGCAAAGAGTCGGACATGACTGAGTGACTGAGCACATATAATATCTCTAAGCCACCGGATATTATTTCAAGTTGACAGGCAAATACTGAAAGTAAAAGAAAATTTAACAAACAGTAAGAAATATAATTGTATTGACATAGTGGGGGACAAAGGGATGAAAGGAAACAAGATTAGAAAATACTATTATATTCTCATCATTCCTCATAGAGAATTAATACTGTTTTTAAAATGGTAAACAGAGAAGTAAAAAGCAGGTCTTCTTAAACCAAAAAATTCTTCACAATAGTAAACAAATTACATTGGAAAGACTTAGAAACAGCCATCATCAAATACAGAGAAACAATGAGAGAGCTAAGCGGACCACATCTGTCATGTGCTCACAGGTGAACTCACGACTGAAAGAAAAACACTTTCAGATAAAACAGCAAAACTTGACTTTCCACTGTATGTAGAAGACATATGTAAAATTTACAAAAGAATTGAAATTAAGTCTTGCAATGTCAATACCAAGTAAAATAAAAGTCAAGATAGACAGCGTAATATAAAGTGTTCTTTTTTATGCCAAAGAGAACAATTGACAATGAACATAAAAAAGTTATGAAAATCTATGCACTAATCAAGTTAGCAGTAACATTCATGAGGCACAAATGATAGAAATTACAAAAAGAAATGTCCAAAAATACACTACTATAGGATCCTAAGATCTTAATAAACCTAAACAACATTATTTAAAAAGTCCAATTTATCCATTTTGAAGTCTGTCCATGAAAAAAACTACATCTTGTTTTCAAATGCCTATGGAGCAGTCATGAATATTGTTTACAATTAGACAGTAGCGTGCTCATCAATCAATGTATTTGATCACCATAAAATAAAGCTAGAAACAAAAAAATGAAATGGTTCTCGCTTCTGATAATATAAATAATTCTTAACAATCTGAGTCATGGGTCAAATAACAGCTACCCATTGAAATTGAAGAATTTCTAAAATGCAAAGATAAGGATAATGAAAACCATATGTAAGTGCTCAAAAAAGGCATAGCCTTAAATACTCACAGTACTTTAAAAAAGGAATAAAAATAAATGAACTAAGCTATCAACTTAAAAAGTTAGAAAAGGAAAAACAATATAAACTTAAGAAACACAGAGGGATATATTAGTAGAATTTAAAAAACAGAAAATTGAAGTGATAAATAAATCCAAACCTCAGTATTTGTGGAAAATAGCAGAGTACATACATGAGTCAACTGAAGGAAAAATACAAGGAAAGTATAACTATATAGATTGAAATATGACAGTAGGAAAGTAATGACAGAAGGAAGGACATTCAAGAATTCTGAGACTACTCTGCTTAGCTCCATGCAAACAAATTGAAAAACCTGGATAGAATGAATAAATTACCATAAAGAAGAATGAATATATAAACAGACCAATTTTCAAAAAGATATAGCAGTTGTCAAAGCAGATCTTCTAAAAACATTACCAGGTCCAGAGAATTTTACAGGAATTTCATATAACCTTAAAAAAGAGATAACTCCAATTGGAACTATTGGAACTACGCCAAGAGTGGAAAAAATTAAAACCCCAAACTCATTTTTTTTTAATAGTTTGCAAGGTATCTATGAATAAAACTTTTAAATACAAAGAAAAGACATATATAGAGCACTTGAATTAATGAAAAGATGTATTGTATGCTTGATTAGCATTCAAATCAGATTCCTCTGAATTGATTTGCTAATTTAATGTGGTCTTAATAAAAATACAATAAATTAATTTTTTTCTAGACAAGTTGTTCCTAAATTTTACATAGAAAATTAAAAATCAAGAATAAAATATTAAAATTCTTTTTAAAAAAGAATAGACAGAACTAACTTTATCTGGTTTTCCAGTAGTCATGAATGGATGTGAGAGTTGGACTATAAAGAAAGCTGAGCACCGAAGAACTGATGCTTTCAAACTGTGGTGTTGGAGAAGACTCTTGAGAGTCCTTTGGACTGCAAGGAGATCCAACCAGTCCATCCTAGAGGAAATCAGTCCTGAATATTCATTGGAAGGGCTGATGCTGAAGCTGAAGCTGCAATACTTTGGCCACTTGATATGAAGAAGAGACTCATTGGAAAAGACCCTGATGCTGGGAAAGATTGAAGGCGGGAGGAGAAGGGATGACAAAGGATGAGATGGTTGGACGGCATCACTGACTCAATGGACATGAGTTTGGGTAAACTCCAGGAGTTGGTGATGGACAGGGAAGCCAGGTGTGCTGCAGTCTATGGGGTCTCAAAGAATCAGACATGACTGAATGACTGAACTGAAACTAGATATTAAAATATTACAAAGTCATCATGCAAAAAAATAAAATTCCAGAAATAGAGCCATATAGATACTGAGATGCATGTTATAAATTAATATATGATAAATGTAGAAGCTGAAACCTACTGAAAAAAGAATTATTTAAGTGGCATTATGAATGCTTTCTGGATAAAAATTGAAATACTTCACTTAACTTCAAATAGAATTAGGTAGAATTCTAAGATGATCCCCAAGATTCCTGTCTGTCAGTGTACACTCCCTGTATAATCTACTATACTTGATTTTGGACAGGACCTGTGACTATGATAGGTATCACAGCTTGATTAGACTAGATTATCTGAGGGGGGAGTGAATAGATTTGTACCTGTTATTAAGGTCTCTAATCAGTTGACTTTAGTCAGGAGGGATATTGTGCTGAATGGGTGTGACCTAATCAGCTGAACACTTTAATAAAGCGTTTGGATGTCAGAGAGTCTTCTGCTGGCCTTAAAGAAGCAAAACTCTGTAGTTAGAGGCCCTCTAAGAAGGCAACATAGCAGGAAACCGACAGGGGCCTGTCAGAGCTGAGAATGACTCTTAGCTGACAACTAGGAAGAAAGATGGTCCTCAGGACCACAAGGAAGTGCATTTACCAAAAGCCATTTAAACTTGGAAGAGAATACCAAATTCCAGAGGAAATCACAGCCTGCCTGACACCTAACTTTAGCCCTGCGGAACCATGAATAGAGGGTCAACTAAGCTATGTTGGCCTCCTGATTGATGGAAACTATGAGACAATAGATGTATGTTGTGGGAATTCCCTGGTGGTCCAGTGGTTAAGACTCATTCCTTTCACTTCAGGGGCCCAGACTGAATCCCTGATCAGGGAATTAAGACCTCATACGCATAAGTGAAAGTGAAAGTCGCTCAGTCGTGTCTGACTCTTTGCGACCCCATGGACTATGCAGTCCATGGAATTCTCCAGGCCAGACTACTGGAGTGGGTAGCCTTTGGTGTGGCCAAAAATAAATTAAATAAATAAATGACATATTAAACCACTGAGTTGCGGTAGTTTGTTACACAGAAAGAGATAACAAATACATATCTAAAATTATAAATCTCCAGAGGATGAGGTAATTAAAAGTAAAAATTGAAACTTTTTTTTAAACTCTGTGTTTTGTATTGGAGTATAGCCAATTAGCAATGTTATGATAATTTCAGGTAAATAGGAAAGGGACTCAGCCATACATGTATCTATTCCTCACACTCCCCTCCCATCCAGGCTGCCACATAACATTGAGCAGAATTCTATGTGCTATATGGTAGGTCCTAGTTGGTTATCGATCTTAAATACAACCATGAGTACATATCCATCCCAAACTCCCTAACTATCCCTTCCCCCTGGCAACCATAAGTTCATTTGTATCATTTCTTTTTAGATTCCACGTATAAGGGATGTCATGTGATGTTTCTCCTTCTCTGTCTTACTTGCTTCATTAAGTATGACAATCACTAGGTACACCCATGTTGCTGCAGACAGCATTATTTCATTTTTTTAAATGGCTGAGTAACACTCCGTTGTATATACGTACCACATCTTCTTTATCCATTCCTCTGCTGATGGACGTTTAGGTTGCTTCCACGTCTTGGCTACTTAAAGCAGTGCTGCAATGAAAATTAAGGTGCATGCATATCCTTTTGGATCATGTTTTTCTCCAGATATATTCCCAGGAGTGTCACTGCAGGATCATATGGTAGCTCTATTTTTAGTTCTTTAAGGAACCGCCATACTGATCTTCATACTGGCTGTACCAATTTACATTCTTACCAACAGTGTAGGAAGGTTTTCTTCTCTCCATGGTTTTCTTCTCTCTTTATTGTTTGTGGATTTTTTGATAATAGCCATTCTGGCTGGTGGCAGGTGATATCTTATGGTGGTTTTGATTTGCATTTCTCTAATAATTAGTCATGGTGAACATTATTTCTGTGTCTCTTGGCTGTCTGTATGTTTTCTTTGGAGAAATGTCTGGGTCTTCTGCCCATTTGTTTTGATGCTGTTAAGTATCATAAGCTGTTTGTAAATTTTGGAGACTAATCTCTTATTGGTCACTTCATTTGCAAATATTTTCTCCCAATCTGTGGGTTGTCTTTTCATTTTGTTTATTGTTTCATTTGCTGTGCATAAGCTTTTGAGTTTAAGTAGGAACCATTTGTTTATTTTTATTTTTTATTTATTTTTGTTTTTATTTCCATTATTCTGGGAGATGGATCAAGAAAGATATTTCTCTAATTTATGTCAGAGGGTGTTCTGTATAGTGTCTGGTCTCACATTTAGGTCTTATTTTGAGTTTATTTTTGAGTGTATGGTAAACACTGCAACTACTAAGTGACATAAACATATGTGGATGCCAGTAGTTTAATCAATAACATTTTCAGGAAGTTGTTTAGTTGTTTTCCATGGGCATGTTAAATATTCTAGCTTAGAGTTGCCAGGAATGAAAGTCTCTTACAAATTAGAAATTAACAATGAGAACTTCCCGGGGAATGTGATATAGCCAAAGCTATATTTCAGTTAAATAATACTCCAAAAATGTTGGGGAAAAACTTCAAAAATATAAGCAAAAAGAAAGCAGGAAGAATTAATAAATCTTTAAGGAAAAAAATGAATTAAAGTAAGTAAAGAGTATTAGTAAAGAGAGGTTATGACTACAAATTCAGAAAAAAGTCTTTAAATAATGATAGAGTCCTAAATACAACTAATGAAATAGACAACATAGTGACAAAAGAGATTCCATTTAAAATAACAATAAAAATATATAAATTACCTATAAATAAGGTTAATAAAGATGAAAAAAGAAAGAGAAAGCATAGCTCTTTAAAATAGACATGAAAAAAGACAGATATGTTGTATTCCTGGGTGGGAAGACTATATATTACAAATGTGGTGATTATATAGGTAATATAAATATTCAATACAATTTCAACCAAAATCCTATTTGAAGTTGAAAGGTTAGATTAAGAAAAAAAGTTTAGAAAAAACTGCTCATGGGGAGTTACCCTACCAGATATTAAAAAGGTAAATATAAGAATAATTATACTAACATTAACAAGAAGAGTAATGTAGCATCCATATCCCATGAATCATACTGAGTATTTCACAATATTTCCACCACAACTCTTTGAGGTAGTTATTACTATTACCCTATTTTTGCAGACAAAGAAATTGAGCTTTAGAAATATTAGACAACATGTACATAATAGGATCAGCTTGGTTTTAATCCATGGTCTCTGAACTCAGAGTCATTCTTTTAACTACCACACATACTGTCTCAAGTTCACATTGCTGGCAAAAGGATGGACTTATGAATAACTGGTATTGGGACAGCTGGTTTATCATTTGGAAAAAAATAAAATCAAATCCTTACCTCCCACCTGACAATGAAATAATTTCCATAGGAATTAAGAATTAAGTGCAACAATTTGCAAAACAATAGCAGAGAACAATAAATCAATATTCATATAATCTTTGGGAAGAAAAAATGTTTCTAAGCACAACATTAAAGACAATAACATAAAGATTTAAACATTTATACAGTAACAAACATATTAAAAACATCAAAACCCACTGACAAATTTAAAGTACCAAAGACAAAATTGGGAAAAAATGCAATTTGATTGACAGAAGGTAACACCCTGATGGATAAAGAATGTTTCAGATCAGTAAGTGAAAGACAGAGGCCTTAGTTTTGTAAGCTTAGTGCTTCTTAGAAACAGGGCAATGAAATTATGATGGGCACAAGGTTAGTGACTTGATTTGGAAGCATAGAGAGCTACTGTGAAATACACATAGGTTTATGGGTTAGCAATGGATTTAAAGAGATTTAAACTTAGAGAAACTTTAGGGAGCATAGTCATTCCTTCAAAGTTTTATCAAGTCAATATTCTGTACTAGATGTTACAGGCACCTGGTGAGCAAGACATGGAGCACAGGCTCCTTTTGAGTCACTAAGTTAAGGCAAGAGCAAGAAAGAAAGAGAAAAGTTAAAAGCTGGATGGGATGACTGGTCGTGGAAAAGTCCTCTGAGGAGATAAAATTTAAACTGAATCTGAATGACAAGAAGCCAGATGATGCTGTGGCAAGAAGTGACAAGATAAAAGAGATGTGAAATGACCAGTAAGAAGGTAGTGCAGTGGCCCAGGTAAGGGATGATAGTGTTTTGAATTAGGGTGATATTGGAATTAGGATAATAATGAATTAGGATAATAATGGAGGCAGCATGCTGCAGTCCATGGGGCTGCAAAGAGTCAGATGTGACTGAGCAACTGAACTGACTGAACTGAAATGGATTTAGAGAGAAGGGAGTGGGCTTGGGGTATGTTTTGGAGGTAGATTGACAAGTCTTGTTGATTTGGAAGCCAAGAGAATAATAGCCATTAGGGATGATGCCTATATTTTACATGCTACCAGCTAGGTCTGGGTTGAGGGTGGTATTTCCTCAGGTGGAGAAAACTGAGAGGGAAGCAGATAGTTTAGGCTGGGGGATGTATACAGTATGAGAATCACAAAGTATGTTTTATTGCAGTCGGTCTGAGATTCCAAAGACATCTGAGAGAGACATCAAATAGGTAAACATGAGAGGATAGTCTTGGAGACAAAGATTTGGGTCCCATTATCAAGTATATGGTGTTTATCTATAGCATTTAAAAGTCTCTAGAGTAAGAGCATCGGTAAAAGAAAAAAAAGTTTCAGGGAAATAACCCTAGAGTACTCAAATTTAGAGCAGCCAAGAAGTCTCGGAACAAATGGCCAGTGTAGTAGGGGGAAATGTAGAGTGTGGTGTCCTCAAAGCCAAGAGGGCAAAATTGTCAACTGGGAGACCAGCCGTTCAGCTACTTTGAATGCTTCTGGGAAGTTAAGGAAGAGAAGAGGAAAGTGACATTTAGCTCTGGCTATCTGAAGCTATTGGTGCTCTTGGCCAGGGTGGTTTCAGGGTGGTGGAGGGACCAGAAGCTGAAGACTACTTCCTCTCAGTTTCATCATCATTGTGGAAGGAAATTTCAGATCATGGTGGAGTTTCAATAGATTCATCTTGAGTCACTTGCTCTTCTCCTGGGATAAGATGGCATAAACAGCAAGGCTTAGGTTGTGCCCTCATGCCTGCACCAACCACTGTGCCAGGGAAATCAACTCATAGGGTAGAAGAAGGCTCTAGCAAGACACCTCTCAGCAGCCCAACTCACAAACATGTCTCTGTTTCGATGACAAGTCAGGAGGAGCAAAGGCTTGAGTAATTTGTAACTACAGCCAAGGTAAAGCTGCAACCTCAGCCTTACTGGTAGGGTACAAAAAACCCATAAATTACAACATAGAAAGTATTATGTACTTAGCATTCTTGATTCATCATCTCTTTGTCAAAATAGTTTTTCTCCTATTATCTTCAATTATAAGAGTCAACTTGATTTACTGATCATATCATAAGCTTATTTAATTCTTACTTTTGGGCAGCATTCTTTAATATATTGTGAGCCATGTGGTTAACTAACTGTAGAGAATTGCAAAATGAAGATAATAGGGTTTGAGCACAGTAAGTACAAGTTAAGATTTAACCGCATTTTGGTGTATGTAAATATTTCTCTGAGTTATTTCTTGAAGTAAAGACTTACCCCATTTAATCATAGCACATCTAACCTGATTTTAAGGCTACTAATTTTTTCAATTTTGTTTTAAAAGTTAGGTATATTTAAGTCAAAACAGTGAAATAGAAATGATTAGTCAGTCTGTATGAAATTTAACTCATCTTGCACTTTGCAAATGTTCATTGTTTTACCAAATGAATTATAATTCTACCTAATAACACATTTTTATTTCTAAGAAAAGACATGTCTGAGAAATTGTTAGTTAAATTGCTTTAAACTGAATACAATGTTTGGAACATTTATGGCTTATTTTTACAAAAACTGTTGGTAAAGAAAGTTAAAAAAAATTAAGATGTGTCAAATAGGTTCATATAAATGTTTCACAGTCTATCTATTGAACTCAAGAACAAATGATAGTCAGGGGAAGGAGGGAACAAAGGGACACAAACAATTAAATAAGATGTTAGGATTCTTTCATTCTTTTATAAAACTGTGTTCTCATTACTCATATGCTTATTTTTATACTGATTTTATGGCCATTGTGGAGATCAATTATTCTTATACTGTAGTTTTGAATGGGAAAAACCTACTTGCCTTCTGCAGATTACTGAGTTACAGCTAAAGGATAAAGCCATGAATTGAATGGGGCAAATCACTGTGCCTATCCTAGGTGTCTGGGAAAATCCTAATGACTCTACCTTATCCACAGGGGTAGGCGCGGGCCCTCTCCTTACCCACAGGTCCCCTCCACGGTGCACTCTGCTGGTCACCCTCTGTGCTCTGCCTCCAGAAACTCTCCCTCATCTGTCATGGCCTCGTGGCTGATATTCTGCTCTTGGTCTCTGCTCAGCTCCATAGACCTGGATTAACTCACCTGGGACTCGATGGATGTGAGTTTGAGTAGGGAGCCAGTGATGGACAGGGAAGCCTGGCATGCTGCAGTCCATGGTGTCGCAAAGAGTGGGACATGCCTGAGCGACTGAACTGAACTAAAGAGTGATGTAACCCCAAGCCAAGGAATACAGTCTCGAGAAGCTGGAAAGGCAAGGAACAGATTTTGCTGACATCTTGACTTCTCACACGTAGCTCTAGGAGACTCATTTCAGACTTCTGACCACCAGAACTATGGGATAATAAGTTGGCACCTAGCTTATGTCAGTAAATATCTGTTTAATCAAATTTAATTGTAATAATGAGCTTTTACTTCTAAGATAAACATTCATTGCTTACAAATGTGTTGTTAATGTAATTAATTTTGTTGGTTGTTTCTTCCTGATATAATACCCTTGAATTTTGTGGATAAACTGCTTGCTTATAGTAAAATCTTTATAATGTTGTATATTTTTAGATTTTACAATTATTCACTGATTTACAATTTTAAAAGAACTAGAAACAAAGTGTTTGTACTAGTTTCCTACTGCTACTGTGACAAGTCATCACAAACTTAGGGACTTAAAATAACATAGACTTATTATCCTATAGTTCTGGTGGTCAGAAGTCTGAAATGAGTCTCCTAGAGCTACATGTGAGAAGTCAAGATGTCAGCAAAATCTGTTCCTTGCCTTTTCAGCTTCTCGAGACTGTCTGTATTCCTTGGCTTGGGGCTACATCACTCTTCAGTTCAGTTCAGTTCAGTCGCTTAGTCATGTCCTACTCTTTGCGACCCCATGGACTGCAGCACGCCAGGCTTCCCTGTCCATCACCGGCTCCCTACTTAAACTCATGTCCATTGAGTCTGTGATGCCATCCAACCATCTCATCCTCTGTCATCCCCTTCTCCTCCTGCCTTCAATCTTTCTCCTAGCATCAGGGTCTTTTCCAATGAGTCAGTTCTTCATGTCAGGTGGCCAAAGTACTGGAGTTTCAGCTTCAGCATCAGTCCTTCCAATGAATATTTAGGACTGATTTCCTTTAGGAAATCATCACTCTTACTTATTCTTTGGTCCTCACATCTCCTTCTCAGACTATCCTGTCTTCCTTATACTAGGACCTTTGTGATTATACTGGGTCGGCCTAGATAATCCATCTTTCATCTTAATATTCTTAACTTAATCACATGCAAAGTTCCTTTTGCCAAATAAGGTAACATACAAAAATTCTTCTGAGGATTAGGACATGGACATCTTTTGCTGCTGCTGCAGCTAAGTCACTTCAGTCGTGTCCGACTCTGTGCAATCCCATGGACGGCAGCCCACCAGGCTCCCCTGTCCCTGGGATTCTCCAGGCAAGAACACTGGAGTGGGTTGCCATTTCTTTCTCCAATGCATGAAAGTGAAAAGTGAAAGTGAAGTCGCTCAGTCATGTCCGACTCTTACTGACCCCATGGACTGCAGCCTACCAGGCTCCTCTGTCCATGGGATTTTCCAGGCAAGAGTACTGGAGTAGGGTGCCATTGCCTTCTCTGGGACATCTTTTGGGACACCCTTATTCAGTCTACCACAAAATTCATTATTGAAGCCTGAGGAGACATGCAAAGAAATATATAAAATTGGGATCCGATTCTAAAAGGCTAATTAGACTTTAATACTAACAGACTGAAGTTGCATAAAAGTTAAAATGATTAAGATAATTAGTAATGAGATTGTGTGAAATCTAAGGTTAGTATAACAATCAAAAAATCGATCTTAAAATCCACAAATGCCATATTGCTTTGAAGCCAAGGTCTGTCTAATTCAGTAACTACAACAGGGATAATTTGTTTGAGACATCAGCATTTTATAGTGTCAAACTGGATACCCAAACATACTCTTCAAGCCTTGGTCATTTAATTTTTTTTTTAGAAATATATTTTTGCAAATATATACATGACAAAATTATTTGGAAAAGCCTGAGTGAGTGAGTGAGTGAGTGAAGTTGCTCAGTCGTGTCTGATTCTTTGAGACCCCATAGACTGTAGCCCAGCAGGCTTCTCTGTCCATGGAATTTTCCAGGCAAGAATACTGAAGCGGGCTGCCATTTCCTTCTCCGTGGAAAAGCCTAAAGGGTAATAATGAAGAGTAAGTCTTCTCCTTTCGAAAGCCTGTGGTCTCTGCATGGGCTACAGGGTCTCTGTCAAGCTCTGGTGTGTGCAGAGGGGCCAGCTGTGGACCCCAGTAGATGCAGTCCCAAGATGACTGGGAAGTAGGGCGTCCTTGGTCCTCTTGAAGAGAGGAGTTAGAGGCAGGTGGGCAGGCTGTGTATGGTTATCAGATGCCTTTACCTGAGTGAGAAAACCTTCCTCCACTGGGACCTCAGAGGTCTGACAGCTTTTGTGACATGAGATAGATAATGGCTGAAAGAAATTAATGTCAGTGAACTTTTGCACTGAAATTTTGGATTATATCTCAAATTTTAATAAAGATGGTAACAATAACCCGGTGTACGAGACAGCAAAAGAGACACTGATGTATTGAACAGTCTTATGGACTCTGTGGGAAAGGGAGAGGGTGGGAAGATTTGGGAGAATGGCAATGAAACATGTAAAATATCATGTAGGAAACGAGTTGCCAGTCCAGGTTCGATGCATGACGCTGGATGCTTGGGGCTGGTGTACTGGGATGGCCCAGAGGGATGGTATGGGGAGGGAGGAGGGAGGAGGGTTCGGGATGGGGAACACATGTATACCTGTGGCGGATTCATTTTGATATTTGGCAAAACTAATACAATTATGTAAAGTTTAAAAATAAAATAAAATTAGAGAAAAAAAAAATAAATAAA
>NW_011494674.1:401205-406722 GCF_000754665.1 Bison bison bison | reverse complement strand
AAAAAAAAAAAAAAAAAAAAAAAAGAAAAAAAAAAAAAAAAAAAAAAAAAGAAAACAAAGCCCCAGAGGAATAAATTCTGCAAGCCCCACAGGGACACAAAAAGGTGGCTCAGTGCCTAGAAATTTACACAAAAGAAAGCAACCTGGATCCTACTGAGGATATTACATTTAGTCATCATATCTCCTTAGGCTTCTCTTGGCTATAACATCTTCTTAGGGTTTCTTTGTTTCTGACGAGCTTGAGTGTTTTTTTTTTAAGATTTACTTATTTGTTTCTGGATTTGGTGGGTCTTCACTGCTGTGCACAGACTTCAGTTGTGACTGGGGGGGATGGGCAGGCTCCTCTTCCTTGCAATGTGCAGGCTTCTTATTGCTGTGGTTTCCCTTGTTGCAGAGCATGGGCTGTAGGCACATGGGCTTCAGTCACTGCATCTCCTGGGGCTCAGGGATTGTGGCTCATGGGCTCTAGAGCACTGGCTCAGCTGTGTTACTCGGACCTCAGTTCCTCCACGGCATGTGGAGGCTTCCCAGACCATGGATCAGACCCGTGACCCCGCATTGGCAGGCAGATGCTCAACCACTAGGCCCCCAGTGAAGTCCCAAGCTTGAGTCCCAAGTCCCTAACTTTGTAGAAAGCTTCTCATTTAGGATTGGGTTTTTCTCATAATTAGAATTTGGGGAATCTTAAAATATCAAGGAATTATGCAAGGAAGACCAAAGAGGTAAAGTACCATTCTCATCCCATATTAAAAGTACATACTATCAACATTACTTATTATT
Organism: Bison bison bison; assembly: GCF_000754665.1. NCBI lineage: Eukaryota > Metazoa > Chordata > Mammalia > Artiodactyla > Bovidae > Bison > Bison bison. The sequence goes on along the minus strand of NW_011494674.1, from coordinate 405,942 downwards.
GTTGAGTTTAATCTTGGTCACCTGGCTGAGGTCTTATTTGCAGTTTCTTTTCCACAGGGTAAAGTTATCCCATCTCCACAAAACTGTACACTTTGGAATGAAATCACTGTGTGCAGCCCACATATAAGAAGAGTAGAGTTGTAGTATTCTTGGGGGTGGAATGTTTACATCAGTTAATTGAAGTTCTATAGAAAAAAATTAGTCTCTTCCCCCATTTTTAAAATTTATTTGTACCACCATGGACTTATAGCTGTTCATTTTATGCTTTGGGAAACAATCCGGTAATACTTAATTTTGCTCAAAGTGTTGCCTCTTCGGCCACTAGGAGCTCTCACAGTTGGCTCTTGTGTTCCTTTGATATGCCCCATCATTGTGAGGTTGTTGCTTTAAGCACTTCTCACTTTCTGGCTCCATAAGATGCTCCAGGTTCATCTTATATCTTTTGTGTCCCAAAGTTAGACATTTATCCAAGAAGTCATGGTTTCTTTACTGGAGAATAGTATTAAGAAACCAGGATCTGGGTACTAGATATGTTCTAGACGCTGAGGTGTTAGTGCTTCTAGGCCCTGCCAGTTGCTGATAAAACAATGAAATAAACATATGTATGCTAACCAGGTCCCTCAGTTCATTGCCCTCCATATTCCATGAATATTCTATGTGTTTGCTTTCATGTTTTCCAGACTTGCAGGAGCCATGTCTGGTTCCCTGTGCTATGCAGGGGAGCCTTGGTATTCATCTGTCTGTATACGGTGGTTTGTGTCTGCTAGTCCTGAACGCCTAATCTGTCCCTCTGCTACCCATTTTCCCTCTGGTAGCCATGGGTCTGTTTTCTATCTGTGAGTCTGTTTCTGTTTTCATGGATGAGTTCATTTGTATCATAGTGTGAATTCCACATATAAGTGATATATAGTATTTGTCTTTCACCTTCTGTTAAATTTGCTTTGTATGACAGCCTCTGGTTCATTTATGTTGCTGCAAATGGCATTTTTTATGGCTGAGTAGCATCGTGTGTGTGTGTGTGTGTGTTTCCACATCTTTGTCCATTCATCTGTTGGTGGACTCTTGGATTGCTTCCATGTCTTGGCTATTGTGGATGGTGCTGCTATGAGCTTTGGGGTGCATGTATCTTTTTGAGTTAATTTTCTCAAGATATGTTTCCAGGAATGGAATTGCTGGATCATATGCAACTCTGGTTTTTGAGGTGCCTCCTTGCTGTTTACCTGATGGCTGTGCCTGTTTGCATTCCCACTAGAGGTGTGGGATTCCCTTTTCTCCACACCCTCTCCAGCATTTGTTGTTTGTAGACATTGCAGTGGTGGCCATTCTGACCAGTGTGAGGTGCTGCCTCATTGTAGTTTTGATCTGCTTTTCTCTAATGGCTGACAATGTTGAGTATCTTTGTGTGCCTGTTGACCGTCTGTGTGTCTTCTTTAGAGGGGTGTCTGTTTAGGTCTTCTGCTCAGTTTTTGGTTAGGCTGTTTATTTTTTGGATGTTGGATTATTGGAACTGTTTGTATGTTTTGGAAATTAGGCCCTTTTCTGTTGCCTTGTTTGCAGGTGTGTTCCCTCCCATTCCGTTTGTTGTCTTTTCATTTTGCTTGTGGTTCTCTTGCAGTGCAGAACCTTATAGGTCTGATTCGGCCTCATTTGTTTATTTTTGCTTTTATTTCTATCGCTTTGAGAGACTGACTTAAGAGAACATTGCTACGATTTATGAACGTTTCCTTTTGAACATTCAAGCTGTCGTAGTATATGGTCTTGTTTTTATTTTCTGTCATTTAGAATAGGAGTTGAGCCTGTTGTCTTTTATAGCAATGCTGTAGTCCCAGATGACTGGCTTATTTTTGCCCTGTGAGCTCTCAGCAGAGGGCGGGGAGTTTGTATCAGGCAGTGGTAGAAGGGAGAAGGCAGGCACGGGCTCTAGTGTGTTATTTCAGTGAGCTGAGGGAGGTAACGATGTCCTCAAGGCCCAGAGCCTGTGAGTTGGAATCTGGACCTCATCAGAGTGGCAGACAGCAGAACTTCCTCTCCTTCTTCCCCTCAGTTGTAATTCCCTGGAGGAGAACTCCAGGAGCTAATGGTTACAATGTCCTGCCCCCACAGGAGGATCCCTTCCAGCCTAGGCTACCCCTGCTCCCATGGTGCTCTACCTTTTCAGCACTGGGCTTCCAGTTCTTGTCCCTCAACAGTAGGGCCTGATCATGATCTGTTCATCCAGGGGATTTTTCATACTTAGTTTCTCAGATCCCTAACCTCCCTTTTATTTGTGTGTATAATATCTACAGGACTGACTTAGAGGAAGAGGTAAAAACCTGTACTATTTATTCATCTTGTCAGAAGACTAGTCATTTAATTCCTATCCTTCTTATGGCTTTACAGCTCCTATTAACTGAACTCTAAGCTAGACATTGGGGATACATGAAGAACAAGACACAATCTAGCTCTCTCGCATGTTTACCACCCTCAGATCTCTTTCCTGCCACACTGGTATCTTTCAGCCATTGATAAGCATTTTGTGTCTAGGTTTCTGCACATGCTGTTTCTGTTTTTGATTCCATCTTCCCTTTTCAATTTCTCTACTTTGAGATCTCAGCTCAGACAGCACTTTTGCATAAAAGCCATCTTCCCTGACTGTCTAATTAGAACCCTTTTATTAATATGTGTCATTGTACCATGTTTATCACAAAGCTAGACAGCCAGAGGCCATGTAACAGTCCTTTTTAAAAGGTATTACTCACCAGTTTTTAAAGCTTTACCTCACTCCCATATAGCCAAACAGCCTCAAGTCTGCTGACAGCTGACTAAAGACCCACAATAGGTAAATATTAGTATCATAATGCATCTAATATATAGTAAAGAAAGTGAAGTCGCTCAGTCATGTCCAACTCTTTGTGACCCCATGGACTGTAGCCTACCAGGCTCCTCTGTCCATGGGATTTTCCAGGCAATAGTACTGGAGTGGGTTGCCATTTCCTTCCCCAGGGGATCTTCCCGACCCAGGGATCGAACCCGGGTCTCCCACATTGTAGACAGATGCTTTATATCCTACTTTCTAACAGTACCTTGGTAAGTAAGCATAACAAGAGTGCTGGTTTTGCTTTGTTTAATATTGAAAAGAAAAATCATGGAAACACAGGTGCTGGGTTTCCAAATCACTTGCTAGTGGACTCTAAAGATATAGCATTGGGATTGACATATGCACACTACTGTGTATAAAATATATGACTAATACGAACTCACTGTATAGCACAGGGTGCTTTACTCAGTACTCTGTAATGACCTAAATGGGAAAAGACTTTTAAAAACAGTGGACATGTGTATAACTTTGCTGTACAGCAGGTACTAACACAACATTGTAAATCAACTATATCCAATGAAAATTAATTTTTTTAAAAGTTTCTGACCTCTATCTTCTAGTCACTCAGGTTCTTTCAGAGGCAAGCAAGTCACTAGCTTTCTGTTTATTTTTCCAGAAATTACTTGATCTTTTTAGTTGCTTCTCCTAGAATGGCATTATGGAGTTAATCCATATATATTTTTTATGTATGAAACTGTTTCTATTACTAGGTATAGAGCCATTAGGAATAATTTCTATCAATTCCTGAAACCCCGTTTTCACAGATTTTGTTGTTTACTGTGCTATCTGAAGTTGAAGCTCCAATACTTTGGCCACCTGGTGCAAAGAGCCAACTTAATTGAAAAGACCCTAATGCTGGGAAAGATTAAAGGCAAGAAAATAAGGGGATGACAGAGGATGAGATGGTTGGATGGCATCACTGACTCAATGGACATGAGTCTCAGCAACCTCTTGGAGATGGTGAAGGACAGGGAAGCTTGGCATGTTGCAGTCCATGGGGTAGCAAAGAGTCGGACACGACTGAGTGACAACAACAACAACAACAACAATTTAATAAAATATGTACTGCTTGAAAATCTACAGTATGTCTTTTGGTATTTAAGTCCTTGATCACAGTTTAATTTTCTTTTTCTTCCGAAAGAGGGAGCTCTCAAGGCAGTCCCTTAACTTAGAATTTGGCTTTTCCAACTTCAGGCTGATTGACTTTGTTAGTTGACTAACTTGTCAACCTCTTTGGTTTTGCTTTCTTCATATGTGAACTGGGCATTCACATATGAATTGTTGGAGTTAAGTTGGAGTTATTATTGGAGTTAAGTTAAATACTTCTTTAAATTATTATTGTGTTAAAAATATTCATTAAAAATTATTGTTGGAGTTATTGTTGGAGTTAAGTTAAATACTTCGTAAGGTTTCTGCCATTTACTATGTATTTAATAAACAACTGTTTCCATGAAGGACTCCAATAGAGGTGCAAGAGTTGTCTTCTTAAATTTGCTGTTTTTTTTTTTTTTAGAGATTAAGATAAAAACAGCAAATTAAATTTTGCTGTTTTTATCTTACTCTCTAGTGACTACTTTTATTCTATTTTTAATTAATTTACACAGTTTAGAAGAAGGATTACTGGACTGTAACACTCAAAGCTAGCACTGGGCTCTTCCTTAGGCAGAGTGAGCTAAGGCTCACTGAGTGTTTATCGTGTTTTAGGCTCTGTGCTGTGTGCTCTTGTCACACTGAACTTTTTTGAGTTTCCCAAAACTTGTGAGATAAGTGGTTGCTGGGGACCTGCCCCAGCTGATCCAGGGTATTCGAAGGAGAGACGGCCTAGGCGACTATTTATATGCTAATTAGAGATATAGAGAACAATAGAATGAGGATAGCTC
>NW_011494674.1:397394-401105 GCF_000754665.1 Bison bison bison | reverse complement strand
CACGAGTGGAATGCCTCACCGGCTCCCCGCAAGTGGTGTTATTTCATCATCCTCAGCTCAAGGGTGAGTAAGGATTAAAGCATTTGTGTAACCCCCCACCCCCCCAGTTAGTTATGGACAGAGTCAGGATTTGAACCAGGAAAGTCCAAGTTTAGTCCCTATTCGCATCATTATTGAGTTACACTGCCTCCTGAGGACAGCGTTGATCCCAGCATTTCACTAATCGTCAGGCCTTCACTCCCTCATTCATTAATTTTTTAAAAGAAAAATAGGCATTTATTGAATGCTTATTCTGTGCCAGTTACTTTCAAAGGCAATAGTTGTACAAAGATAATAAAGCAGTGTGCCTACCCTCAAGCTAGGTGGCTGACAGGTGACAGGGACAACTGCGAGTTTGGACTACCATACGAGTGTGCTAAGTTGCTTCAGTCACATGGCACTCTTTGCAACCCCATGGACTGTAGCCCCCAGGCTCTTCTATCCTCGGGATTCTCCAGGCAAGAAAACTGGAGTGGGTTTTCTTCAGGGGCTCTTCCTGACCCAGGGATTGAACTCATGTCTCTCACATCTGCTGCAGCGGCAGGTAGGTTCTTTATTACTGGTGCCACCTGGGTGATGGCCAATATTTGATGCAGTACCTATTACCTTTCTCTTTTAAAGACACTATGGAAATGAAAAGTTCCCTCATGTCTCCCTGACTGAAGGAAACAAATCATTTATTCTTTCTCTGTTCTCCTCTGTACATGTTTCACACTGTCCCTATTACATACCTTGGTATCAATATTCCTACCGTTCAACATTTTAACAACTTATGATTGGTATTTTACATTTTATTAGTGTTTTAAAATTTAAAAATTTACTTTTAGGTAGTTGTAGATTCACATACAGTTGTAAGAAATAATATTCAAAGATCCCATGGACCCTTTACCCAGTTTCCTCAATGGTAATGTCTTGCAACACAATATTACAATATCATAACTAGGATATTAATGTGTTAATATGATTCAATCCATCAAGTTTAATTCAGATATCCTATCTCACTGGTACTCTTGTGAGGGGTGTGTGTGTGTGTATCTCTATACACCATTGAGATATTAATTTAAGGTTAGCTTGGAATTTTAAAAAACTTTTTATTTTGTATTGGGGTGTACACAATTAACAAACAGTGTTGTAACAATTTTAGATGAACAGCGAAGGGACTCATCCCAACTTATGCATGTATCCATTTTCCCCCAAACCCCCCTACCATCCAGGTTGCCCCATAACAGTGTAGCTTGGATATTTTTTCCACACATAATTTTATTTTCACCTGACCTTCCCCTTGAGCAGGCTTTATATGTTTAAAGAAATGCTCTACTTTTGTTTGATAGCACCTTTGCCATTACATTATTTTAGACATTGCAATCAACCATGAATGATATTTTTCTTCCAGAAACCTAGTCTTTTTAGTTCATGTCACATATTCTCTTGAGCTACCTGTGAGATATTTTAAAATTATCTTCAGAAAGCCTGTGGCTTATTTTCTTTAAATTAATCCATGTATTTTCCCTAATAAAGGGGCTTATTTTTATTATATTTATAAAATGAAATAAAGGTACTAAAATTTTTTGGGTTTTCCTCTGAGTTGAATCTTGTTACAATAGCTCATATACTGGTGGTACACTTTCATATTTTCTGTAGATAGAGCTTCCTACTCTTACTTCCAAATCTAATATAATTTTTTTTTCTGGGCACTAACATTCCATATTCTGAAAACTGGAGTATTTATCCTACATAAAAATTTATCCTCAAAATTCCATCCACATTGGGCATTACAACTTAAGTATTTCATAGCTCTCTATTGGTTTTTCTCTTTCTACCCACCTTTTGAAATGAAAATGAAAGCAAAATTATCACCTTCATTTCCAATTCCAATCCCAATTCAATGTAGTATAATATTATATTACTTGGAACTCATCTCTCTCCATTTTGTTTTTAGAATCTATAGTACTGTTATTAAGTTATAGTATTAGTCCCATTATCTCCTATAAAGAGATAGAAACCCTAGGTCATCTGATTCCTGAAACAACAACTTACTTCCACACAGAATCACAGGACATGAAGATCCCATAACATATGGTAAATACTTGGCAGAGACTACAGATTGACCGTCCATAAAACACATCCTGTTTGCAGCTATTTTTTGGCTTGACCTGCATGATAGCAATCAGTGTTCTTTTTTTTTTTAAGTGTTAATTAATTGATAAAACTTAAAAATCAGGGGGCATCACAGGTGGCACTAGTCATAAAGAACACACCTGCCAATGTGGGAGACTTAGGAGATGAAGGTTCAGTCCCTGGGTTAGGAAGATCCCTTGGAGGAGGGCATGGCAACCCACTTCAGTATTCTTGCCTGGAGAATCCCATGGACAGAGGAGCCTGGTGGGCTACAGTCCATAGGGTCACAAAGAGTCGGATATGACAGACACCATTTAGCATGCACACATGCAAAAAAATCAGGAGATTTCACACGAAAATACAGATTTCCAATTTCCCTTTAAAAATCAGCATGGTTGGCAACAATCCCCTGGAGTAGAGGGGCAGCTGCTGACTTCTGACAGGGTAGGGTCTCTAGTTCACACATTCCACCACTTCCTCCTGTCCCCTTGACAGGTGAAGTGAAGGTGGGTAGCACCGATCATGTACTGTGGCACTCATGCCTTACTTTCCTTAGGTCTGGCTTGCCTGGCTAGTCATGTTACCTGCCCGATGCTCACAGTCACTGTAATATGCAAGTCTGATGCCTGGGTTTGGCCAAAACCCCTGTATGACCACCCACTGTGGTATAGTAGTTGAGTGTTAGACCCATGAGAATTCCTTCAGACTACACCACAGGCATTTAGAAAATGCAAAGGAACCAGAGATCAAATTGCCAACATCTTTTGGATCATAGAAAAAGCAAGAGAATGCCAGAAATACATCTACTTTTGCTTCATTGACTATGCTAAAGCCTTTGACTGTGTGGATCAGAACAAACTGTGGAAAATTCTTAAAAAGATGTGAATACTAGACCACCTTACCTTCCTCCTGAGAAATCTGTATGCAGATCAAGAAGCAACAGTTAGAATCAGACATGGAACAACAGATTGGTTCCAAATTGAGAGAGGAGTAGGTCAAGGCTGTATATTGTCACCCTGTTTATTTAACTTATATGCAGAGTACATCATGAGAAACGCTGGACTGGATGAAGCACAAGCTGGAATCACGATTGCAGGGAGAAATATCAATAACCTCAGATATGCAGATGACACTACCCATATGGTAAAAAGCCAAGAGGAACTAAAGACCCTCTTGATGAAATTGAAAGAGGAGAGTGCAAAAACAGGCTTAAAAGTCAGCATTTGAAAAACTAAGATCATGGCATCAGGTCACATCACTTCATGGCAAATAGATGGGGAAATAATGGGAACAGTGACAGACTTTATTTTCTTGGGCTCCAAAATCACTGCGGACAGTGACTGCAGCCATGAAATTAAAAGATGCTTGCTCTTTGGAAGAAAAGCTATGACAAACCTAGACAACATATTAAAAAGCAGAGACATTACTTTACTGACAAAGTCCATATAGTCAAAGCTATGTTTTTTCCAGTAGTCATGTATGGATGTGAGAGTTGGACCACAAAGAAAGCTGAGCACTGAAGAACTGATGCTTTTGAACTGTGGTGTTGGAGAA
>NW_011494674.1:393469-397294 GCF_000754665.1 Bison bison bison | reverse complement strand
AGTAGTCATGTATGGATGTGAGAGTTGGACCACAAAGAAAGCTGAGCACTGAAGAACTGATGCTTTTGAACTGTGGTGTTGGAGAAGACTTTTGAGAGTCCCTTAGACAGCAAGGAGAACAAATCAGTCAATTCTAAAGGAAATCAGTCCTGAGTATTCACTGGAAATGAAGTAAAACTTGCTCAGTCGTGTCTGACTCTTTGCAACCCCATGGACTATACCGTCTGTGGAATTCTCCAAGCCAGAATACTGGAGTGGGTAACATTTCCCTTCTCCAGGGGATCTTCCTGACCCAGGAATCGAACAGGGGTCTCCTGCATTGAAGGTGGATTCTTTACCAACTAAGCTATCCGGAAGACCTATTCGATATTGGAAGGACTGATGCTGAATCTGAAACTCAATGGACTGAGTGGACTCCATGTTTGGCCACCTGATGTGAAGAACTGACTCATTGGAAAAGACCCTGATGCTGGGAAAGATTGAAGGCAAAAGGAGAAGGGGATGACAGAGGATGAGATGGTTGGATGGTATCTCCAACTCGATGGATATGAGTTTGAGTAGGCTCTTGGAGTTGGTGATGGACAGGGAAGCTGGGCATCATGCAGTCCATGGGGCCCAAAGGGTCAGATATGACTGAGTGACTGAACTGAACTGAATGCCATAGGCAGGTTGGGGGCTTGCTCGTACGTCTTCGTTGATTGACTTAAACAACTGACCCTCACCACCTGAAACTTTCCTTGTGGTGTTTGGCAGAGAAAACAAGAGTCTTGTCTTTAAGGACTGGACAGGAGCTTGCCTGTCTCCTCTTCTTGGCCCCACCCTGCTGTCATAGACCTTCCAAAGTTAGAGCATCCTCAGTAAGGACGCTGCTGGTTAACAGCCCTCTGTTTGATCTTGGATATCCCAATACCAGTAAAGGACTACACTGTTTAAACTGGGGTGGTGAGGGACTCCCATGAAGGAAATAAACTAAGCCTCTACCTTGATGTATAATCATAGTGAAGGGAAGAGAATGAGGAAAGCCAGCTCAGTGGCATAGGAAGGGTGGATGGTGGTCTCATTTGAATTCTATCGACTAATCTTTGCAATTTCCACTAAACTGTCCTCTCCTGACATCAAGACCTAAACTCTGTGTACTTGGGACCTTGTCTTGCCCTTGACTCTTTTCACTAATTGGAGTGAATGGGGTTTGGGAAGAGCTCTGGTTTCCCATAGAAGTTAGTAACATTTGGGGCTGTTAAAATTTTGGAGTGTCAATTGCTGTTCTCTACTTCACATTGCTTGTGTTTGCATGAATTTAAACCTTAGGCTTCTGGCCCATTAAGTACTACAAACTTTGATTTTCTAATTATCCTAAGGGTTTTGAGAACCGTTTGTTAGTCTCACTATCTTGATACTCACCAGGGGAAATATCCAATCCTCTATGGAACAGAGTTGTTAACTGACACATTCACTATAAGAAGGAAAGTGCATAATGTTATAAATGAAGCCACTGCCATGAAATAATACAGATGTATTCTTTTCAGCGAATTCTGTGCAAGCACCCAGTCAAGTGAGACTTCTCTGATTATATACAGGGAATGTGTTTCAGAAAATCACCAGCTGTGTTTTTCAGTGGCTTAAAAGCTGCTGTGCTATAGCATTCCAGAATAAAATAAGTAAATACCACCTACCAACCAGTCAAGCTTATTGATGCAACATCCCTTTACTTCAAAGCTTATAATGAAATTGATTTTCTGTGCTTTTTCAATTCAACTTGCAAACCCCGTGAATAACTACTCTAAAATAATTTCAGCTTAGGAATGTTCAGGAACTGGTGAGAAATTGATAGTGACTGTTTTATTCTTAGCCAAAATGTACTGAGTAAAAATGTAAAGGAAGAACTTGCTGTGTTTAGATGAGAAGAACTATATGATAGGAGGCAAAGAACCAGAACATTATTTTCCATGATATCCAGAGTAAAACTTCCTTTGATTTTTAGTGGGATTGAACCCTCAAACAAATGAGATTTCATAGCCTGGAGAACTGACAGAGGCTGTAAATCAGATTCTAATTCTGAATTGTCATTCAGTGATTACAACTATCTGAGGAGACAGTGATTCTGATGAGAAGTTTTTTAAAATTCAGGAAATCATCCAGATATTTGAAAACTCCTAGTTTATAGAATTTTTTACTTTGCATTCAAATAAATAGAATTTTATTGATATTCATTTTGAAGACATGTGTGGATCCAGGTTTTGTGTGTGCTGAAGCTTATACAATTTGAGAAGGGGGATTTCTTTAAGAAAAAGAAGATAAAGTTTTAAATATAAAATCTGGTAACAAAGTGATTGCTGCTGTTGTTTAGTCACTAAGTTGTGTCTGATTCTTTTGCGACCCTGTGTACTCTGCCAGGCTCCTCTGTCCATGCGATTTCCCAGGCATGAATATGGGAGTGGGTTGCCATTTCCTTCTCCAGGGACTCTTCCAGATCCAGGGATCAAACCTGTGTCTGCTACATTGCAGATGGATTCTTTACCACTGAACCACTAGGGAAGCCCAATAAAGTGATTATTATTTAGAAATATATATAAATTGTAGCAAGTTACACATTTCAAAAGCCTGAAATAGCACAAAATTCAGAAAATTAACAAAACTATTTTAATTGATGGATTTACTGATACGTTTCTACAATACTTTTTTCCCTACACTTTTAGCAGCATACCCATTAATTGTCTCTTCATATGACAAAAGCTTCAGAATATAGCTTTTTTTTACCCAGAGAATAGAAAGATAATTCAGACTTTTCTCTAGCATAGTTAGCTTATATTTGTTTATCCTTATTAAAAGTTTAGAGAAGTTTCAGCTTCATAACTCCTGGTGATCAAGTCCATATGCAATTTTGATACTGTTGCTAAGTTTGGAAAATCCTCTATCAAGTTTTTTATATATTTGAGCCATCAGATTCAAGGTATTTCAAGATCTCTTAGGCACAGACTAATCTGATAGCACTCATTAACAAATTTGTAATTGATGTTCCTTTATCATCATGATGCTGGATGGATTTGCACAGGGATGAAGGAAGATTTCTGGAAGTCATTCCCACACTGGGACAGCAAGGAATAACAGTGTCCAGGGAAGTGCCTATAAACTAAATAAATAGAGTTCTCCAAACCCAACATAGTCAGTTCCCCTTAGGTAAATCCTTAACATGTCGAATTCCAAAGCAGAATGGAAAGAGACAGTGATCTTGACTGAGTGTGATTACAATATCCTTCTATAGAAAATTTTGCAAAATGGGCACATTAAATGAATGTCTATCTCAAGGGGAAGAAACTTGAAGCCAGAGGACTAGATGTAACATTTTACTTAATTTTAAGTAATTAAAGTTATTTAAAAGTGCCACTCAGAAGTGCCCTCTGAGCTCTGAGTGAGGAATTGGTCTAGCCCTAGCAGAGCAGACAAACAACACATTTTCCTTGAATTTCTGTATCCCATTCAGTACCTACATTTTTTCCTTAATATACCAATTTGGTACCTAATTTCTTTCTGTTCAAATAGAGGTCTTTCTGACACTACCAAGTGAGTTCTCATAGTTCAAGAAACAACCTGGGAATTTATCTACCTCATGTAGTAGAAGGACTTCATTACTTAAAATGAAGTTTCTTCCTTAGGAATATGAGAATGGGAAGATGTAAAGAAACATCTTTATAAGAAAAAAAAAAATGTAACATTTTTGATTACTGAAAGATCAACTATATTATATTATTATATATATAAAATCTATATTATAGCATATATTGTAGACAGTTATATTTATATATTATATATATAATGTATATTAAT
>NW_011494674.1:391291-392077 GCF_000754665.1 Bison bison bison | reverse complement strand
ATCTTCATTTTCTGAATGTTGAACTTTAAGCCAACTTTTCCACTCTCCACTTTCACCTTCATCAAGAGGCTTTTGAGTTCCTCTTCACTTTCTGCCATAAGGGTGGTGTCATCTGCATATCTGAGGTTATTGATATTTCTCCTGGCAATCTTGATTCCAGCCTGTGCTTCTTCCAGCCCAGCGTTTCTCATGATGTACTCTGCATAGAAGTTAAATAAGCAGGGTGACAATATACAGCCTTGACGTACTCCTTTTCCTATTTGGAAAGAGTCTGTTGTTCCATGTCCAGTTCTAACTGTTGCGACCTGACCTGCATATAGGTTTCTCAAGAGGCAGGTCAGGTGGTCTGGTGTTCCCATCTCTTTCAGAATTTTCCACAGTTTATTGTGATATATAGGGTTAGGGTTAGGTAATTACTATATATATAATGTAATATATTATATTATATCTTATTATATTATAATGATATAATATTATAATAACATAATAATATAATATAATATATTATTTTATAGAAAAGAAAAAAATTATTAGGGTTAGGCAATTATTATATATATAATTAAGGTTCAGCCACCCACTCCAGCACTCTTGCCTGGAAAATCCCATGGACGGAGGAGCCTGGATGGCTGCAGTCCATGGGGTCGCTAGGAGTCGGACACGACTAAGTGGCTTCACTTTCACTTTTCACTTTCATGCATTGGAGAAGGAAATGGCAACACACTCCAGTGTTCTTGCCTGGAGAATCCCAGGGACGGGGGAGCCTGGTGGGCCGCCGTCTCTGGGGTC
>NW_011494674.1:388474-390735 GCF_000754665.1 Bison bison bison | reverse complement strand
AAACTTACATGTATCAAATGATAATTATCTTCTGTAAAGCTTTGTCATAATCAAAACTTCATGTTCTTTCAAGACATATTTTGTTTAACTTAAGCCTTTAAAAGAAGTCACTACAATTGTTGGCAATAATTTGGCAAAGTGGGAGTCTCTAGTACAATTTTGATTTGAAGAACACCAAAAGGTAAACCTATTCCAAAATATTTCTTTATGTCATGGCAAAAAGGGATCTTTTACTAGAGCATTAAATTACATAATTATATAAACTATTTAACATCTTGATTTCTGCAGTGACAAAAAAATCTGACAGGTCCGAAGGTCAGTAAAATTGAATGGAGCATGACAAGAAACAAGATTCCATAAGCATAAATAAGAAAAGGTTTGCTTCATGCATTAATTTTATGGAGTTTTTGAAAAAGTAGCAGATAGGGAATCAAGTATGAAGTATTCTATCTTTCCTAAATGTGATCTGACTTTTTTTGAAATGTCAGTTATCCACTGAATAAGTAGATTGTGGTTAGGGGAATCTAAGGAGGCCTAAGGATTAAAATATAAAACTATAATTTAGTGTAAAAATTTCTCTTTAATTTAAAATAAGCTAAGAGAAGTATGTACTTGAAATGGTTTTACCTCTTGAAATAAGAGGTAGAAAACCCAATTCAAACCAGTTAAATAACTTACTGGTCCATGTAACCATTCCCTCAGGTTTGGTTTGATCTAGTAGCTAAAAATAAGTCAGTTTACCTTATTCTACCATGCCATTCATTGTAGGGTATCATTTAAGGTGCTGAATGGTGGCTTCTAGATCTCCAGGCTTTTATCTTCCAAGATTCAAGTCCAGAAGGAAAGGGAAAATAACTTGCTAGTAACTCAGCAAAAGTCCTAGGTTTTATTCTTACTGAACCACTTCAGAGTCACATTCTCATTTCAGAGCAAATTATTCTACAGAGGAAAGCAGAGTTCTACTTGGAAGGGCCTGAGTCACATATTTCTCCCTAGAACAAAGGATTAAATTGTACCTCACTGCATCAATGAGAATGCAAGGGAAATAGGCACCCAAAAGAAATCCAAATACAACACTGTTAGCAAAAGAGAAAGAATGACTGTTAGATGGAGAAAATCAAGCAGAGTCTATCCTTTGACAACTCAGCTCCAATATCTGCCTTTCTCCACATATATACATTTCCAAACATCCTTAGCCTGGCACTTAATGACACACACTTTTTTGTTCATTCCTGCCTGGACAGCTGAGAGTTTGGTTCAGTTACTGCATCTAAGACTAAATTTAAGGTATCTGGATAATGCACGTTTTCAAATAGATCTGGATATACCTCTCATGATCTGAGAACCAGAGGGCATATGTAAAACCTAAACACTTTCAATTAACTCACAAAGCAATTCTAATTTCAATTTGGAATCCATATAGAGAAGAGGGTTGCTCAGATGGTAAATAATCTGCCTGCAATGTGGGAGACCTGGGTTTGATCTCTGGGTTAGGAAGATCCCCTGGAGGAGGGCATGGCAGCCCACTCTAGTATTCTTGCCTGGAGAATCCCATGGACAGAGGAGCCTGGTGAGCTACAGTCCGTGGCATCACAAAGAGTCGAACATGACTGAGTGACTAAGCACAGGACAGGATATAGAGAAGAGGATAGCACAGGAAACAACTAAGAGTGGTCATTGATTCAATAGTATATATCACATCTTGCCTGGGGGGTAAAAGAAAATCCTTGAGCATATACAATCTGGCTACTTCTTGTCCAGTCTCTGGAAGGACCTCCCTAGTCTAGTATCCCTCATAGATAATGAGCATTAAGGACCAGTCATTTTCTGGTAAGTTGTGTCTGTAGAAGTCTTCTTCCTGTTGGTGCAAAGAAGGCGAATTTTGTACATCTCTTGCCAACTCAGAATACAGTGATATATATCGACAGCTTGAAATGGCCATGATGGAAATATTTATATTAGAGGAATCAGCAAATGCTTTGAATCAAGATCCACCTTCTTATAGCCACTTTTATCACTTATCAGGACATCACTGAGAGGAAGTCTAAAGATCACTTAAAATAAAGTTTCTTAATCCTGTCTGACTCTTTGCTACCTGATGGACTGTAGTCTGCCAGGCTCCTCTGTCCATGGGATTTCCCAGGCAAGAATACTTGAGTGGGTTGCCATTTCCTTCTCCAGGGGATCTTCCCGACCCAGGGATCAAACCCAGGTCTCCCAAATTGCAGGCAGACTCTTTACTGTCTGAGTCACCAGTGAAG
>NW_011494674.1:376869-385417 GCF_000754665.1 Bison bison bison | reverse complement strand
CCTCTGCCAGTTCTAAAACCAGCTTGAACATCTGGAAGTTCACGGTTCACATATTGCTGAAGCCTGGCTTGGAGAATTTCAAGCATTACCTTACTAGCGTGTGAGATGAATGCAATTGTGTGGTAGTTTGAGCATTCTTTGGCATTGCCTTTCTTAGGGATTGGAATGAAAATTGACCTTTTTCAGTCCTGTGGCCACTGCTGAGTTTTCCAAATTTGTTGGCATATTGAGTACAGATAGTACAAAGATGAACTAAACAAAAAAAAGGCTACTTTTTTTTTTTTTCAGTTAGTCAATAGTACAACAAGTCTCTTAGCTAGGGTTAGGGTTGACAATTTGTGACAGCTAATATATTTATTGACTTGAATTTCTCAGGATCCTTGAGTTCTCCATTTAACTTATTCAGCATTAAAATTACAGACAGTTGCCAAACTTCACATATGTGTGTGTGTATGTATATAAAACATTTTCATTACTAGTAGTAAAATGAAGATTAAAAGATTACCTATACAATGATGTAACAGGAACAAAAAATATACTTCATAGTTTGAGATATAATTGATAAAAATGATATAAATTCAAAGCATTACTAATCTGTTTACATTTTATTCATTACATTTAACTGTGCTTATTAATACTGAGAAATCTCCTTTTACTTTGTTAAGGTCAGAATAATCAATTTTTAAGCTGTCAATTGCTGGGAGGTCTAAATTTGAGAATGAATTAATTTACTTAGGTTTACAGTTTATATATAATAAGGATCAACCCCATTCCCCACTATTTGCAGATAGAGTGTGCATTTCAAAGTAATACCATACTGGCTATTTGCTTGACATTTCCTAAAAGAGCTTAAGTACAAGAAGAAATAAAGAGCAATGATAATGGAGGGAAATGCTGAACAATGTTATTATTCAGCTCAGTCCTTAACTTCCGCTTCCTAAAGTAGTAGGATCTGTCCTTGGTGTTACTTCTCATTTGCACATGACTTTGGGAGAAAGGTGTCATCAGTCCTTATGTAAGAAAAGTTGCTGTGGATAGGAGAGACAGGGGTCATTTTTGCTCTATTTCCTTATACTCCCTAGTACTCCCTAGTTTCCATGAGAAGGACTTCAGACTTCTCTGCTCTTCTGTTCAGGACTATAGCTTGAGAAGTTGGCTGTGCTGTGTGATGTGCTTAGTGGCTCAGTTGTGTCCCCCTCTTTGAGGCCCCATGAATTGTAGCCCACCAGGCTCTGTCCATGATGGACTGTAGCCCACAAGGCTCTGTCCATGGGGATTCTCCAAGCAAGAATCCTGGAGTGGGTTGCCATGCCCTCCTCCAGGGAATCTTCCCGACCCAGGGATTGAACCCAATTCCCCTGCACTGCAGGCGGGTTCTTTACCATCTGAGCCCCCAGGGAAGCTCAAGAATACAGTTCACCATCCAACACCACAAATGAGATAAACGTAGATCCAGTCAGTTATTCAGATTAAATTCACTCTAAGTTGAGTTTGATCTTGAAAAATACAGAATGTTTCAGGCTCCTGGTCCTATAACAGAAGCACAATTAGATTCCAGGCAGAGTTCTCTTGCTCTCCTGCACTAAACAGATCGTGAACCTGACTGTGGCCTTTGCTGTGTGATCAGTTTCATGAGAGGCTGAAGATGAATAGTTTGTAATAACGGAAATGTTTGGTATTGTTTTGGGGGCTCTGAAGAGCTCCAATATGACAGTCCTTTATGTCTCAGCACAGAAAGGAATTCAGTGAGAGGCTAAGTGATAGATAAAAAGTGATTTATTAGGCTAGGATGCTTGTAAGGTTCACAAGCAGGCAGGCAAGTGTTGCACTGCCCCAAGGACTCAGTAGGAACATTTTTATAATCAAAGGAAGAGAGAGAAGAAGAGCTTCTTTGTCTTTCTTGAATAGACCTCACACTTCTATCATTGGTTCCTCCCCTTGTTGGGCAAGGAAGCTTTCTTGTCCCTATATGGTCAAGCCAGGACTGTCATAGCACTTTGGAAAAATTATTTCAGGTCCCAGCACAATGAGAGTCTTTCATTTTGGAAAGTCACCTTTTCATAAATGATTGTTTTCTGTGTGCATAGAGCATGTCCTATAGGTCATTAACTTGATGACACTACTGGACAGGTGGTACACTTTATTCTCTACTACTGTTTTATTGTTTTGGGGGCATTGTACACAAAGCATGTCTTAGGAGCCAAAGAACGTGTTTCAGTTCAGTTCAGTTCAGTCGCTCAGTCATGCCCGACTCTTTGCAACCCCATGGACTGTTGCATCCCAGACTTCCCTGTCCATCACCAACTCCTGAAGCTTGCTCAAACTCATGTCCATTGAGTCTGTGATGCCATATGACCATCTCATTCTCTGTCATCCCCTTCTCCTCCTGCCTTCAATCTTTCTAGGCATCAAGGTCTTTTCCAATGAGTCAGTTCTTCGCATCAGGTGGCCAAAGTATTGACCAAAGATCTGATAGAGTGCCTGGAGAACTATGGACAGAGGTTCGTGACATTATACAGGAGGCAGTGATCAAGACCATCCCCAAGAAAAAGAAATAAAGAACATGTTTGGGGTTTCATTAACTCACTGAACTCTCTGGGCAGGATGTAGGTCTCATGCCACCACCATTGTTTCATTGCTCTGGGGAATGTCTTGTGCTTCTGTTACATGATTTTGTTGCTAAGCAAGTTAGCTTGATTATATTGTTCAGCAAGACAATCTGGCTTTGATGCTAAGCGACTTGTTCTGCTTTATGAGTCAGGCAAGCCCACATTGCTTTAGAATTTTCCCATTACTTTCTTGAGTAATCATGAACCTTACTGTGATCTCCCAAAGCCCCTTAAAGCTACCCTCTCTATTTACAATTCCCTAATGGGATTTCTAAGCTAGCTGTTTGATTGTCCTCCCTATCAATGATGATGCATTTTTTTAGTATAGGGCTAAGCATGATGCCAGTGCTGTTATATAAGCAAACAAACAAAAAACTATTTCTTCATAGTTCCAACTGCTTTATCACTAGCCACTGTTTCTAAAGATACTAAATAGCTGGTATATTTTGAATACTTCATATATAATAAAGTAATAATTTCCATAATAAAAAATATTCATTTTCATATTTAAATTTTAAGAAATTAATTTAAATACATCCCCTTATTAATAGAAAAGGATTGCTGGGAGTGAATTTGGTATAAGTTGATAACTATAATGGTAATGATGATAATAGTGTGGTTTTGAGGGTGTTCTGGAAGAGGTTACTGTATTGAGTCAAATAATATTTCTTTTTTTTAAATATAAATTTATTTTAATTGGAGGCTAATTACTTTACAATATTGTAGTGGTTTTGCCATACATTGACATGAATTCACCATGCGTATACATGTGTTCCCCATCCTGAACACCCCTCCCACCTCCCTCCCCATCCCATCCCTCTGAGTCATCCCAGTGCATCAGCCCCGAGCACCCTGTATTATACATCGAACTTAGACTGGCAATCCACTTCACATATGATAATATACATGATTCAATGCCATTCTCCCAAATCATCCCACCCTCTCCCTCTCCCACAGAGTCCAAAAGACTGTTCTATACATCTGTGTCTCTTTTGCTGTCTCACATATGCTGTCTCACACCATCTTTCTAAATTCCATATATATGCATTAGTATACTGTATTGGTGTTTTTCTTTCTGGCTTACTTCACTCTGTATAATAGGCTCCAGTTTCATCCACCTCATTAGGACTGATTCAAATGTATTCTTTTTAATGGCTGAGTAATACTCTATTGTGTATATGTACCACAGATTTCTATCCATTCATCTGCTGATGGACATCTAGGTTGCTTCCATGTTCTGGCTATTATAAACAGTGCTGCGATGAACACTGGGGTACATGTGTCTCTTTCAATTCTGGTTTCTTCGGTGTGTATGCTCAGCAGTGGGATTGCTGGGTCATATGGCAGTTCTATTTCCAGTTTTTTAAGGAATCTCCACACTGTTCTCCATAGTGGCTGTACTAGTTTGCATTCCCACCAACAATATAAGAGGGTTCCCTTTTCTCCACACCCTCTCCAGCATTTATTGCTTGTAGACTTTTGGATACCAGCCATTCTGACTGGCATGAAATGGTACCTCATTGTGGTTTTGATTTGCATTTCTCTGATAATGAGTGATGTTGAGCATCTTTTCATGTGTTTGTTAGCCATCTGTATGTCTTCTTTGGAGAAATGTCTGTTTAGTTCTTTGACCTATTTTTTGATTGGGTCGTTTATTTTTCTGTAATGAAGCTGCAGGAGTTGCTTGTATATTTTTGAGATTAATTCTTTGTCCATTGCTTCATTTCCTATTATTTTCTCCCATTCTGAAGGCTGTCTCTTCACCTTGCTTATAGTTTCCTTTGTTGTACAGAAGCTTTTAATTTTAATTAGGTCCCATTTGTTTATTTTCCTTTTATTTCCAATACTCTGCAAGGTGGGTCACAGAGGATCCTGCTGTGATTTATGCCAGAGAGTATTTTGCTTATGTTCTCCTCTAGGAGTTTTATAGTTTCTGGTCTTATGTTTAGATCTTTAATCCATTTTGAGTTTATTTTTGTGTATGGTGTTAGAAAGTGTTCTAGTTTCATAGTTTTTCCCAGCATCACTTGTTAAAAAGATTGTCTTTTCTCCATTGTATATTCTTGCCTCCTTTGTCAAAGATAAGGTGTTCATAGGTATGTAGATTTATCTCTGGGCTTTCTATTTTGTTCCATTGATCTATATTTCTGTCTTTGTGCAAGTACCATACTCTCTTGATGACTGTAGCTTTGTAGTAGAGCCTTAAGTCAGGCAGGTTGATTCCTCCAGTTCCATTCTTCTTTTTCAAGATTGTTTTGGCTATTCAAGATTTTTTGTGTTTCCATACAAATTGTGAAATTATTTGTTCTAGCTCTGTGAAAAATACCGTTGGTAGCTTGATAGGGATTGCATTCAATCTATAGATTGCTTTGGGTAGCATACTCATTTTCACTATATTGATTCTTCTAATCCATGAACATGGTGTATTTCTCCATCTATTAGTGTTCTCTTTGATTTCTTTCACCAGTGTTTTATAGTTTTCTATATATAGGTCTTTTGTTTCTTTAGGTAGATATATTCTTAAGTATTTAATTCTTTTAATTGCAATGGTGAATGGAATTGTTTCCTTAATTTCTCTTTATGTTTTCTCATTGTTAGTTTATTGGAATGCAAGGAATTTCTGTTGTCAATTTTATATCCTGCAATTTTACTATATTTATTGATTAGCTCTAGTAATTTTCTGGTGGATTCTTTAGGGTTTTCTATGTAGAGGATCATTACTTCTTCTTTTCCAGTCTGGATTCCTTTTATTTCTTTTTCTGCTCTGCTTGCTGTGGCCAAAACTTCCAAAACTATGTTGAATAGTAGTGGTGAGAGTGGGCACCCTTGTCTTGTTCCTGACTTTAGGGGAAATGCTTTCAATTTTTCACCATTGAGAATAATGTTTGCTGTGGGTTTGTCATATATAGCTTTTATTATGTTGAGGTATGTTCCTTCTATTTCTGCTTTCTGGAGGGTTTTTATCATAAATGAATGTTGAATTTTGTCAAAGGCTTTCTCTGCATCTATTGAGATAATCATATGGCTTTTATCTTTCAATTTGTTAATGTGGTGTATTACATTGATTGATTTGGGGACAGTGAAGAATCCTTGCATCCCTTGGATAGAGCCCACTTGGTCATGATGTATGATCTTTTTAATATGTTGTTGGATTCTGTTTGCTAGAATTTTGTTAGGGATTTTTGCATCTATGTTCATCAATGATATTGGCCTGTAGTTTTCTTTTTTTGTGGCATCTTTGTCTTGTTTTGCTATTAGGGTGATGGTGGCCTCATAGAATGAGTTTGGAAGTTTACCTTCCTCTGTAATTTTCTGGAAGATTTTGAGTAGGGTAGGTGTTAGCTCTTCTCTAAATTTTTTGTAGAATTCAGTGGTGAAGACATCTGGTCCTGGGCATTTGTTTGCTGGAAGACTTCTGATTACAGTTTCAATTTCCATGCTTGGGATAGGTCTGTTAAGATTTTGGAAAATTTTGATTCTGTTCAGTTTTGGAAAGTTGTACTTTCCTAAGAATGTGTCCATTTCTTCCAAGTTGTCAATTTTATTGGCATATAGTTGCTGATAGTAGTCTCTTATGATTCTTTGTATTTCTGTGTTGTCTGTTGGGATTTCTCCATTTTCATTTCTAATTTTGTTGATTTGATTCTTCTCCCTTTGTTTCTTGGTGAGTCTGGCAAATGGTTTGTCAATTTTATTTATCTTCTTAAATAACCAGCTTTTAGCTTTGTTGATTTTTGCTATGGTCTCTTTTGTTTCTTTTGCATTTATTTCTGTCCTAATTTTAAAGATTTCTTTCCTTCTACTAACACTGGGATTCTTCACTTCTTCCCTTTCTAATTGCTTTAGGTGTAGAGTTAGGTTATTTATTTGACTTTTTTTCTTGTTTCTTGAGGTATGCCTATACTGCTATGAACCTCCCCCTTAGTGCTGCTTTTACAGTGTCCCACAGGTTTTCGGTTGTTGTGTTTTCATTTTCATTCATTTCTATGCATATTTTGATTTCTTTATTTCTTATGTGACTTGTTGGTTATTCAGCACCATGTTGTTTAGCCTCCATATGTTGGAATTTTTAATAGTTTTTCTCCTGTAATTGAGATCTGATCTTACTGCATTGTGGTCAGAAAAGATGCTTGGAATGATTTCAATTTTTTTGAATTTACCAACGCTAGATTTATGGCCCAGGATGTGATCTATCCTGGTGAAGGTTCCGTGTGCACTTGAAAAAAAAGGTGAAATTCATTGCTTTGGGGTGAAATGTCCTATAGATATCAGTTAGGTCTAACTGGTCCATTGTATCATTTAAAGTTTGTGTTTGCTTGTTAATTTTCTGTTTAGTTGATCTATCCATAGTTGTGAGTGGGGTATTAAGTCTCCCACTATTATTGTATTATTGTTAATTTCCCCTTTCATATGTGTTAGCATTTGCCTTACATATTGCAGTGCTCCTATGTAGGGTACATATATACTTATAATTGTTGTATCCTCTTCTTGGATTGATACTTTGATCATTATGTAGTGTCCTTCTTTGTCTGTTTTCACAGTCATTGTTTTAAAGTCTATTTTATCTGATATGAATATTGCTACTCCTGCTTTCTTTTGGTCTCCATTTGTGTGAAATATCTTTTTCCAGCCCTTCACTTTCAGTCTGTATGTGTCCCTTGTTTTGAGGTGGGTCTCCTGTAGATACATATATAGGGGTCTTGTTTTTATATCCACTCAGCCAGTCTTTGTGTTTTGATTGGGGCATTCAACCCATTTACATTTAAGGTAATTATTGATAAGTATGATCCTGTTGCCATTTACTTTGTTGTTTTGGGTTCGAGTTTATACACCCTTTCTGTGTTTCCTGTCTAGAGAAGATCCTTTAGCATTTGTTGGAGAGCTGGTTTGGTCGTGCTGAATTCTCTCAGCTTTTGCTTGTCTGAGAAGCTTTTGATTTCTCCTTCATATTTGAATGAGATCCTTGCTGGGTACAATAATCTGGGCTGTAGGTTATTCTCTTTAATCACTTTAAGTATGTCCTGCCATTCCCTCCTGGCCTGAAGAGTTTCTATTGGAAGATCAGCTGTTATCCTTATGGGAATCACCTTGTGTGTTATTTGTTGTTTTTCCCTTGCTGCTTTTAATATTTGTTCGTTGTGTTTGATCTTTGTTAATTTGATTAATATGTGTCTTGGGGTGTTTTGCCTTGGGTTTATCCTGTTTGGGACTCTGTGGGTTTCTTAGACTTGGGTGATTATTTCCTTCCCCATTTTAGGTAAGTTTTCAACTATTATCTCCTCAAGTATTTTCTCATGGCCTTTCTTTTTGTCTTCTTCTGGGTCTCCCATGATTCAAATGTTGGGACGTTTAACATTGTCCCAGGGTCTCTGAGGTTGTCCAAATTTCTTTTAATTATTTTTTGTTTTTTCCTCTCTGCTTCATTTATTTCTATCATTCTATCTTCTACCTCACTTATCCTATTTTCTGCTTCCATTATTCTACTGTTGGTTCACTCTAGAGTGTTTCTGATCTCATTTATTGCATTATTGATTATATATTGACTCTTTTTTATTTTTTTCTAGGTCCTTGTTAAACCTTTCTTGCATCTCCTCAATCCTTGTCTCAAGTGTAATATCAGAAACTCCATATTGTTTTCAAGATTTTGATCATTTTCACTATCATTATTTGGAATTCTTTAAAAAGTAGATTCCCTATCTCTTCCTCTTTTGTTTGGTTTGGTAGGCATTTATTCTGTTCCTTTCAGTTCATTTCAGTTCAGTTCAGTCTCGCAGTCGAGTCCGACTCTTTGCAACCCCATGAATCGCAGCACACCAGGTCTCCCTGTCCATCACCAACTCCCGGAGTTCACTCAAACTCATGTCCATCGAGTCAGTGATGCCATGCAGCCATCTCATCCTCTGTCGTCCCCTTTTTCTCAGTCCCCCAATCTCTCCCAT
>NW_011494674.1:376282-376769 GCF_000754665.1 Bison bison bison | reverse complement strand
CTGGGTCGTCCCAGTGCACCAGCCCCAAGCATCCAGTACCGTGCATCGAACCTGGACTGGCGACTGGTTTCATACATGATATTATACATGTTTCAATGCTATTCTCCCAAATCTCCCCACCCTCTCCCTCTCCCACAGAGTCCATAAGGCTGATACATATCAGTGTCTCTTTGGCTGTCTCGTACACAGGGTTATTGTTACCATCTTTCTAAATTCCATATATATGCGTTAGTATACTGTATTGGTGTTTTTCTTTCTGGCTTACTTCACTCTGTATAATAGGCTCCAGTTTCATCCACCTCATTAGAACTGATTCAAATGTATTCTTTTTAATGGCTGAGTAATACTCCACTGTGTATATGTACCAAAGCTTTCTTATCCATTCATCTGCTTATGGGCATCTAGGTTGTTTCCATGTCCTGGCTATTATAAACAGTGCTGTGATGAACATTGGGATACACGTGTCTCTTTCCCTTCTGGTTTCCTC
>NW_011494674.1:372231-375136 GCF_000754665.1 Bison bison bison | reverse complement strand
GTGGCTTTGTAACAGAGCCTGAAGTCAGGTAGGTTGATTCCTCCAGTTCCATTCTTCTTTCTCAAGATAGCTTTGGCTATTCGAGGTTTTTTGTATTTCCATACAAATTGTGAAATTATTTGTTCTAGCTCTTTGAAGAATACTGTTGGTAGCTTGATAGGGATTGCATGGAATCTATAAATTGCTTTGGGTAGTATACTCATTTTCACTATATTGATTCTTCCAATCCATGAACATGGTATATTTCTCCATCTATTAGTGTCCCCTTTGATTTCTTTCACCAGTGTTTTATAATTTTCTATATATAGGTCTTTCGTTTCTTTAGGTAGATATATTCCTAAGTATTTTATTCTTTCCATTGCAATGGTGAATGGAATTGTTTCCTTAATTTCTCTTTCAGTTTTGTCATTATTAGTGTATAGGAATGCAAGGGATTTCTGTGTGTTGATTTTATATCCTGCAACTTTACTATAATCATTGATAAGTTCTAGTAATTTTCTGGTGGAGTCTTTAGGGTTTTCTATGTAGAGGATCATGTCATCTGCAAACAGTGAGGGTTTTACTTCTTCTTTTCCAGTCTGGATTCCTTTTATTTCTTTTTCTGCTCTGCTTGCTGTGGCCAAAACTTCCAAAACTATGTTGAATAGTAATGGTGAGAGTGGGCACCCTTGTCTTGTTCCTGACTTTAAAGGAAATGCTTTCAATTTTTCACCATTGAGAATAATGTTTCCTGTGGGTTTGTCATATATAGCTTTTATTATGTTGAGGTATGTTCCTTCTATTCCTGCTTTCTGGAGAGTTCTTATCATAAATGGATGTTGAATTTTGTCAAAGGCTTTCTCTGCATCTATTGAGATAATCATATGGTTTTTGTTTTTCAATTTGTTAATGTGGTGTATAACATTGATTGATTTGTGGATATTGAAGAATCCTTGCATCCCTGGGATAAAGCCCACTTGGTCATGGTGTATGATCTTTTTAATGTGTTGTTGGATTCTGATTGCTAGAATTTTGTTAAGGATTTTTGCATCCATGTTCATCAGTGATATTGGCCTGTAGTTTTCTTTTTTTGTGGCATCTTTATCAGGTTTTGGTATTAGGGTGATGGTGGCTTCATAGAATGAGTTTGGAAGTTTACCTTCCTCTGCAATTTTCTGGAAGAGTTTGAGCAGGATAGGTGTTAGCTCTTCTCTAAATGTTTGGTAGAATTCAGCTGTGAAGCCGTCTGGACCTGGGCTTTTGTTTGCTCGAAGATTTTTGATTACAGTTTCAATTTCCGTGCTTATGATGGGTCTGTTAAGATTTTCTGTTTCTTCCTGGTCCAGTTTTGGAAAGTTGTACTTTCCTAAGAATTTGTCCATTTCTTCCACGTTGTCCATTTTATTGGCATATAATTGTTGATAGTAGTCCCTTATGATCCTTTGTATTTCTGTGTTGTCTGTTGTGATCTCTCCATTTTCATTTCTAATTGTATTGATTTGATTTTTCTCCCTTTGTTTCTTGAAGAGTCTGGCTAATGGTTTGTCAATTTTATTTATCCTTTCAAAGAACCAGCTTTTGGCTTTGTTGATTTTTGCTATGGTCTCTTTTGTTTCTTTTGCATTTATTTCTGCCCTAATTTTTAAGATTTCTTTCCTTCTACTAACCCTGGGGTTCTTCATTTATTCCTTTTCTAGTTGCCTTAGGTGTAGGGTTAGGTTATTTATTTGACTTTTTTCTTGTTTCTTGAGGTATGCCTGTATTGCTATGAACTTTTTCCTTAGGACTGCTTTTAAAGTGTCTCACAGGTTTTGAGTTGTTGTGTTTTCATTTTCATTAGTTTCTATGCAAATTTTGATTTCTTTTTTGATTTCTTCTATGATTTGTTGGTTGTTCAGCAGGGTGTTGTTCATCCTCCATATGTTGGAATTTTTAATAGTTTTTCTCCTGTAATTGAGATCTAATCTTACTGCATTGTGGTCAGAAAAGATGCTTGGAATGATTTCTATTTTTTGAATTTACCAAGGGTAGATTTATTGCCCAGGATGTGATCTATCCTGGAGAAGGTTCCATGTGCGCTTGAGAAAAAGGTGAAATTCATTGTTTTGGGATGAAATGTCCTATAGATATCAATTAGGTCTAACTGGTCTATTGTATCGTTTAACGTTTGTGTTTCCTTGTTAATTTTCTGTTTAGTTGATCTATCCATAGGTGTGAGTGGGGTATTAAAGTCTCCCACTATTATTGTGTTATTGTTAATTTCTCCTTTCATACTTGTTAGTATTTGTCTTACATATTGCGGCGCTCCCGTGTTGGGTGCATATATATTTATAATTGTTATATCTTCTTCTTGGATTGATCCTTTGATCATTATGTAGTGACCATCTTTGTCTCTTTTCACAGCCTTTGTTTTAAAGTCTATTTTATCTGATATAAGTATTGCTACCCCTGCTTTCTTTTGGTCCCTATTTACATGAAAAATCTTTTCCCAGCCCTTCACTTCCAGTCTGTATGTGTCCCCTGTTTTGAGGTGGGTCTCTTGTAGACAACATATGTAGGGGTCTTGTTTTTGTATCCATTCAGCCAGTCTTTGTCTTTTGGTTGGGGCATTCAACCCATTTACATTTAAGGTAATTATTGATAAGTATGATCCCGTTGCCATTTACTTTATTGTTTTGGGTTCGAGTTTATACACTGTTTTTGTGTTTCCTGTCGAGAGAAAATCCTTTAGTGTTTGTTGGAGAGCTGGTTTGGTGGTGCTGAATTCTCTCAGCTTTTGCTTGTCTGAGAAGCTTTTGATTTCTCCTTCATATTTGAATGAGATCCTTGCTGGGTACAATAATCTGGGCTGTAGGTTATTTTCTTTCATCACTTTAAGTATGTCTTGCCATTCCCTCCTGGCTTGAAGAGTTTCTATTGAAAGATC
>NW_011494674.1:371472-372131 GCF_000754665.1 Bison bison bison | reverse complement strand
GGCGTTTAATATTGTCCTGGAGGTCTCTGAGATTGTCCTCATTTCTTTTAATTCGTTTTTCTTTTATCCTCTCTGATTCATTTATTTCTACCATTCTATCTTCTAATTCACTAATCCTAACTTCTGCCTCTGTTATTCTACTATTTGTTGCCTCCAGAGTGTTTTTAATTCCATTTATTGCATTATTCATTTTTATTGACTCTCTTTTATTTCTTCTAGGTCCTTGTTAAACCTTTCTTGCATCTTCTCAATCTTTGTCTCCAAGCTATTTATCTGTGATTTCATTTTGATTTCAAGATTTTGGATCAATTTCACTATCATTATTCAGAATTCTTTATCAGGTAGATTCCCTATCTCTTCCTCTTTTGTTTGGTTTGGTGGGTCATTTCTCCTTGTTCCTTTATCTGCTGGGTATTCCTCTGTCTCTTCATCTTGTTTAAATTGCTGAGTTTGGGGTGTCCTTTCTGTATTCTGTCAGTTTGTGGAGTTCTATTTATTGTGGCGTTTCCTCACTCTGTGTGGGTTTGTACAGGTGGCTTGTCAAGGTTTCTTGGTTAGGGAAGCTTGTGTTGGTGTTCTGGTGAGTGGAACTGTATTTCTTCTCTCTCCTTTCAAAGACTTGGGTTGCTTTTCTGGGTGCCTGATGTCCTCTGCCGGCT
>NW_011494674.1:357626-368960 GCF_000754665.1 Bison bison bison | reverse complement strand
AGCGAACAGAGATCATTCTGTCGTTTTTGAGATTGCATCCAAGTACTGCATTTCAGATTCTTTTGTTGACCATGATGGCTACTCCATTTCTTCTAAGGGATTCCTGCCCACAGTAGTAGATAATGGTCATCTGAGTTAAATTCACCCATTCCAGTCCATTTTAGTTAGCTGATTCCTAGAATGTTGACGTTCAATCTTGCCATCTCTTGTTTGACCACTTCTAATTTGCCTTGATTAATGGACCTAACATTCCAGGTCCCTATGCAATATTGCTCTTTACAGCATCAGACCTTGCTCTATCACCAGTCACATCCACAACTGGGTAGTGTTTTTGCTTTGGCTCCCTCCCTTCATTCTTTTTGGAGTTATTTCTCCACTGATCTCCAGTAGCATATTGGGCACCTACCATTCTGGGGAGTTCCTCTTTCAGTATGCTATCATTTTGCCTTTTCATACTGTTCATGGGGTTCTCAAGGCAAGAATACTGAAGTGGTTTGCCATTCCCTTCTCCAGTTGGTGACATTCTGTTCAGACCTCTCTATCATGACCCGCCCGTCTTGGGTGGCCCCTCAGGGCATCGCTTAGTTTCACTGAATTAGACAAGGCTGTGGCCCTAGTGTGATTAGATTGACTAGTTTTCTGTGATTATGGTTTCAGTGTGTCTGCCCTCTGATGCCCTCTTGCAACACCTACCATCTTACTTGGGTTTCTCTTACTTTGGATGTGGGTATCTCTTCACGGCTGCTCCATGTTCAAGGTCAGGTGGGCTGGCAGTGAGGAGATACCCCTCGTCTTGTTCCTTTACCTGCTGGGTATTCCTCTGTCTCTTCATCTTGTTTATATTGCTGTGTTTGGGGTGGCTTTTCATATTCTGGCAGTTTGTGGTTCCTCTTTATTGTGGAGGTTCCTCCCTGTGGGTGGGGTTGGATGGGTGTCTTGTCAGGGTTTCCTGGTTAGGGAAGCTTGTGTCGGTGTTCTGGTGGGTGGAGCTGGACTTCTTCTCTCTGGAGTGCAATGAAGTGTCCAGTAGTGTGTTTTGAGATGTCAGTGGACTTGGTGTGACTTTGGGCAGCCTGTATATTGAAGCTCAGGCCTATGTTCCTGTGGTGCTGGAGAATTTCCGTGGTATGTCTTGCTCTGGAACTTGTTGGCTTTTGGGTGGTGCTTGGTTTCAGTGTAGGTATGGAGGCTTTTGATGAGCTCTTATCAATTAACATTCCCTAGAGTCAGGAGTTCTCTAGTATTCTCAGGTTTTGGACTTAAGCCTCCTGCCTCTGGCTTTCAGTCTTATTTCTACAGTAGCCTCAAGACTTCTCCATCTATACAGCACCAATGATAAACATCTAGGTTAATGATGAAAAGTTTCTCCACAGTGGGGGACACCTGGAGAGGTACACACAGTTACATGGAGAAGAGAAGAGGGAGAAGGGAGATGAAGATGATCAGGAGAAGAGGGGGAATCAAGAGGGGAGAGAACAAGCTATCCAGTAATCACATCCCTTTGTGCGCTCCACAGTCTGTACCCCTCAGAGATGTTCACAGAGTTACACAGAGAAGAGAAGAATGAGGAAGGAGACAGACGTGTCCAGGAGGAGAAAAGGGGGAATCAAAAGGAGAGAGACAGATTCAGCCAGTAATCAGTTCCCTAACTGTTCTCCAAAGCCCAGAACACACAAAGAGATTCATAGAGTTGGGTAGGGAAGAGAAGGGGGGAGGGAGGAGATAGAGGCGACCTGGTGGACAAAAGGCAGAGTCAAAAGGGGAAGATAGCAATCAGGCCAGTAATCTCACTCCCAAGTAAAAATGGGTACTGAAGATTGGGTTCTTAAAGGTACAAAGTTGATAACAAATACCAAAAATCAAAGATTAAAAATCTAGAGTAGAGGTCAGGGTCTCAAAAATCAACATTAAAAAAACAAAACAAAGTCACAAAAATTACAATATATATATATATGAAGTTTGCTTTAAAAATAGGGTCTTTTTTTGCAAGGTAATATTAGGTTATAAAAATGAACATTAAAGGAGTAATAGAGGACTGTAAAATAAATAAAAATTTTTAATAAAAAAATGATAATAGTAAAAATATAACTAGAAATTTATCTGGAGCTGTTGCGGACAGTGTGGGGTCAGTTCAGTTTCAGTCAGTTCCTTGTTCCAGCTTATACTTCTCAAGATCTGTAGTACCCTTCCAATGTAGGCAGTGTTAACTCCAGGGATTTTAATCTGTTGTACCTGTCACTTCCAAAGCGGTTCCCTCTGTTGATTTGGCTTCTTCTGTTTGCCGGTCTCTTCAGTGTCTAATTTCCACCCTGACACAAGGGGGCGATGGTGGTCACTTTTTTAGGCTCACTTGTTCAGTCGTCCTGTGGGGAGGGAGGAACACTGCAAACAAATATCACTGATGTGTGTGGGGAGTGCTAGCCGTGTTTCCGCTGCACTGGGTTCCCACCCCCCACCCTCACCTCCCGTCCTGCTCAGAGCATGTGTGCTTTCCCAGTCTACACTGCTTAGGCTCTAGGTTGCTCTGCTGGGAACTGTCTGAGGCCGGCCCTTGGTTGTATGCATTTCCCAGGTCTGAGCTGCTCAGGTTCAGGTTCTTGGGTACTCCACAAAGGCTCAGACTAGGTTGGGCCTGCGTTTTGTGCCCTTCCCAGGTCCGAGCAGCTCAGGTGACCAGGTGCTTGGCGAGTGCAGTTGCCCCCAGTTGGGTCTGCGTCTTATCGCCTCCCCCATCCCAGCTGCTTGGTTTTCTGGGTGTACAACGGCTGCACCTTCTCAGGTGTGCCATATGTCTCTTCTGGGGAGCTGATCTCTGGCTGCAACGGATGTCAACCGTCCAGAATCCCAAGAAGTCTTGGTTAGCAACAAAGCCTGATTGCAGTTTGGTAGATGATGCCTCTCTGGGGCCGTGATTGCTCTGGCTGCCCCCGCCTGCCTGTCTCTGGTGGGGGATGGGCCGGTTTGCAGCCGGCTAGCTCTGCTCAGTCCTTTGTTCTGTGAGCGGGCCTGGCAGTGGGTTAGGGCTTTTCCCGCGACATAGCTATCCCACAGTCTGGGTTGCTATCTCTAGTTAGTTCCTTCAGATTGCCCTTGGGGCATTCAGGCCTGGTCCTTACGCTAAGCAATGCAGCCTGTGCCTCCCTGTCCAGTACCCGCTTGCTAGTGGCAGATGTGAGTGTCTGGGCTGCTTCTTCTCTGGGAGTTGTGGTTAGGCATGTAATCTGTGGGTTTTAATTAATTATTTATTTATTTTTCCTTCTGGTTATGTTGCCCTCTGAGATTCCAAGACTTGCCACAAACCTGCCAGGGAGAGTGTTTCCTGGTCTTTGGAGACTTCTCTCTTTCTTAAGACCCCCTTCTTGGGACGGATCTCCATCTCTACCTCTTTTGTCTCTCTTTTTATCTTTTATCTTTTGTCCTAGTTCCTTTCAAAGACAATGGGCTGCCTTTCTGGGTGCCTGATGTCCTCTGCCAGCATTCAGAAGTTGTTTTGTGGAATTTTCTCATCGTTCAAATGTTCTTTCTGTGAATTTGTTGGGGAGAAAGTAGTCTCCCTGTCCTATTCCTCCACCATCTTAGGACCGCCTCCTGTACTGAGTCAAATAATATTTCTATAGATTCTTTTTATTATTGCCCAAGATGCATTGGAGATTTGTTGGGTAACACTCATAAATGCATAACATTTTTTTTTAACCCAGAAAGGACAAATACTATCTGACACTGATTTTAGTCCATTAGTCTGATAGAACCTAGAGTAAACATTTCAAGTTAATCAGATGACAACAAGGACTTATTACAGTCAGTAGCCAATGTCCTTGAATACTCTGTGCTTGTGTGTTTTATATCATTTAATCTTCCAAGAGTTCCTGTTAGTATGGTCCATTGGGAGATAATGAGGGTCAGAAGCTAGTTAGTTCTCCCAGTTCAATTCAATTCAGTTCAGTCACTCAGTCATGTCTGACTCTTTGTGACCTCATGGACTGCAGCACACCAGGCCTCCCTGTCTATCACCAACTCCTGGAGCTTACTCAAACTCATGTGCTTTGAGTCTGTGATGCCATCCAACCATCTCATCCTCTGTCATCCCCTTCTCCTCCCACCTTCAATCTTTCCCAACATCAGAGTGTTTTCCAATGACTCAGTTCTTCGCATCAGGTGGCCAAAGTATTGGAGTTTCAGCTTCAGCATCAGTCCCTTCAGTGATTATTCAGGACTGATTTCCTTTAGGATTTATCTCCTTGCAGTCCAAGGGACTCACAAGAGCCTTCTCCCAGTAATGCACTGCTAATGAAAGGTGGAGCCAGAATTCAAACCTGGATATCTAACTTCTAAATACACACTGTTGACCACCAAGCTTTGTGACCAACTTTAGAAAAAAGGATGAAATAAGGTCCTTGCCTATAAGCACCTCAAATTGTGAAGGGAGAAATGGGTGGATATATACACAAATGATACCACTGTGGTACAGTAAGAACTAGAGAAAATGAATTTACAAAATAACATGTGGGCACAGAGATGGTGGGTAGAAGTTGTGTCTGGGTAAATCAGGTGAGGGTTCACAGACCTGAAGTCTGAGGCCCAAAGGAGGAGTAGAGTATTCAAGGCTAAGAACACAATTAATTAAAGAGCCACCAAAGAGGAAAGGGCTTCCCTGGTGACTCAGACAATAAAGAATCCACCTTCAATACAGGAGACCTGGCTTCAATGGCTGGGTTGGGAAGATCCCCTGGATGAGGGCATGGCAACCCACTCAAGTATTCTTGCCTGGAGAATCCCATGGACAGAGGAGTCTGGTGGGGTACAGTCCATGGGGATCGCAAAGAGTTGGACACAACTGAGTGACTAAGCACAGAACATCACAAAGAGGAAATGAGATTAACACATTATGGAAATCATGCAAAGAGGTCCTTGTGGTAGGAGCACTGAAATTAAACACAGCAATGCTCTGAATTTACTCTATTGAATAACTGAATATTAAAATAGTCTGTAAGGATCAGGGAGCATAAGTTAAAGGTTAAGTGACTAAGACAGGACTTATGACTTGCTAAGTTTCAAGCTAGGTCTATTTCTCCAGTTATTTTAATTACTTTGTCAGCATCCTTTAGAACATATTCTTTCTGTAGACTTTTTGTTTCAGGTCAACAACTTCTTGTGCACTTCAGCTAATGCCTCATTATTATGCTAACTGTATTTTCTCTGTTGAAGCTCTGTATTACAGCGTGTTACTATATATGGCAGGCTATGATTTGGCCTTGCTGAACTTTGGGCAATTACCAGTAGCTTCAGACTGAACAGGGTTATTTTGAGGTCATATACTGATGCTACAAAGGATTGAATTATTTATGACTTTAATATTCACCAGTGTTTCTAGTGCAAGAACCAATATACCACTGACTATTATCTGTCAACAAAACAATGCATCTGTTCCATTTGTTGATGACCGATAAAACAAAACAGTTTGAATTGCTGCTTTTAACGCCACGTGGGTTGAATTTCTTTTGGCCCTAAGTATTTCAATAATAATAATGAAAAAAATATTTGTAATAAATACTTAAAATGTTTATTAAAATAATCGTTTTGTGTGTGTTACTAATTAGCACTAGCAAAATGAATGTATAAAATTAAACATCAGATCAGATCAGATCAGTCGCTCAGTCGTGTCTGACTCTTTGCGACCCCATGAATCTATGTGTATATTTGTAATTTTGCTGTATTACTATACTATTTTTATTTTTGCATAATATAGATTGACTTGGGGAAATAGGTGTCATCTTCAAACTCTGTAAAAAGTCAGGATTTGGTATAAAATATATTTTTTAAAACTTATAAAAGACTATTTCTATCTTACTTGACCACTTTTCCCCTTACACTTCTTAGCTTCATTAAAGTTAAAGGAAAACGGATATTAGTTATTATGAAAGAAGTAGAAGAATAATTATTTTATAAAAGTAACTAAAACGTCTCCTTTTAAGTGGCACACCAAAATAAATATATTGATAAGCTTATAGAATTAAGCCTTAGAAATGGAAGGCAGTTTAGAGTTCAGTTTTGGTAATTAAAAAAATATTTTTTTTTCAAAACTGTCAACATCAAAATAATTCTTTCTGAGTACAAACCCTGAAATGAGTTTTCATTACCTAACACTAGTACTCCTTTGTACGAATCAAGTAGCACAGTGATAACAGCACTAGGAAGTTGTTGTTCAGTTGCTAATTCATGTCTGACTCTTTGCAGCCCCATGGACTGCAGCACACCAGGCTTCCCTGTCCTTCACTCTCTTCCTGAGTTTTCTCAAATTCAAGTCCATTGAGTTGATGATGCCATCCAAACATCTCATCCTCTGTCATCCCCTTCTGTTCGTGGCCTCAATCTTCCCCAGCATCACGGTATTTTGCAATGAGTTGACTCTTTGCATCAGGTGGCCAAAATATTGGAGCTTCAGCATCAGTCCTTCCAATGAATATTCAAGATTGATTTCCTTTAGGATTGACTGGTTGGATCTTGCTGTCCAAGGGATTCTTAAGAGTCTTCTCCAACACCACAATTTGAAAGCATCAATTCTTCAGTGCTCAGTCTTCTTTATGGTCTAACTCTCACATCCATATGTGATTACTGAAAAGTCATAGCTTTGACTATTAGACCTTTGTTGGCAAAGTGATGTCTCTGGTTTTTAATATGCTATCTAGTTTTATTAAAGCTTTTCTTCCAAGGAGGAAGCATCTTTTAACTTCGTGACTGCAGTCAATACCTGCAGTGATTTTGGAGCCCGATAATATAAAGTCTGTCAGTGTTTCCACTTTTTACCCTTCTATTTGCCATGAAGTGATGTGACCTGATGCCATGATCTTAGTATTTTGAATGTTGAGTTTTAATCCAGCTTTTTTACTTTCCTCTTTCACCTTCATCAAGAGGTTTCAGTTCCTCATCACTTTCTGCCATCAGAGTGGTGTCATCTGCATATCTGAGGTTGCTGAAATTCTCCCAGCAATCTTGATTCCAGCTTGTGAGTCATCCATCCTACCATTTCCCATGATGTACTGTGCATATAAGTTAAATGAGCAGGTGACACTGTACAGACTTGACACTATATATCAATGTCACTATATATATATATATATATATATATAATTTATCTCTGTCTATATAAAATCAGCTTGTTGTTCCATGTCCAATTCTAACTATCATTTCTTGACCTGCATACAGGTTTGTCAGGAGACAGGCCAGGTGCTCTGGTAGTCCCATCTCTTTACAAATGTTCTACAGTTTGTTGTGATCCACACAGTCAAAGGCATTTGCGTAGTCAATGAAGAAGAAGTAGGTGTTTTTCTGGAATTCCCTTCTTTTCCTATGATCCAAAGGATGTTGGCAATTTGATCTCTGGTTCCTCTGCCTTTCCTAAATCCAACTTGTACATTTGGAAGTTCTCGGCTCACATATTGCTGAAGCCTAGCTTGCAGGATTTTGAACATTATTTTGTTAGCATGGGAAATGAGTACAACTGTATGTCAGTTGAACATTCTTTAGCATTGCTTTTCTTTGGGATTGGAATCAAAACTGATCTTTTCCAGTCCTGTGATGTAGGGAATATGCTATGCAGAGGCCTGAACTATAATTAACAGGGCCTCTTTGAAAAATAAGATTGACTTTCTCATCACTCCCAGGCAAAGGGCTGGGAGCAGTAAAAAGTAAATCATGGAAAGACATCTTGAAAACAAGATGCTGAAGTACTGATGTGACCAATGGAAAATCATTAGTTCCCATAACCAGAGCCTTGAGGGAGTTGCTGAGAAACAGCGTCACTAGCCAAAGGGCTAAACAAAGTCATGAAAGGTCTGGAGGTTTGACATTGAGGACTGTGCATTGCATATCTTTATCTGAGATTGTAAAGAACAGATATCTCTTGAGCAGATATAAGGAAGCAGAAATTAACAATAAAAAGCATGCAAGGATTAGGATCTAGGTTTTTGGCTCCAAATGGCATCAGCTTCCTGATCCTCACTTTATTTCTGAGTCTTCTTTTTCTATATTCTTCTGCAGCACCGCTCCCTCAGGCCAGTTCGTTTTGGGGCTGGTCCCAACACTGTGGCCACTGCTGTTTTCCAAATTTGCTGACATATTCAGTAAGACACTTTAACAGCATTATCTTTTAGGATTTGAAATAGCTCAGCTGGAATTCCATCACCTCCACCATCTTTGTTCACAGTAATGCTTCCTAAGGCCCACTTGACTTTGCACTCCAGGATGTCTGCCTCTAGGTGAGTGTCCACTAGAAAGCAGAACATCTTAAAATCTTATTTTCCCAAGGGACAACATTACATCTGGGAGTTGCTTTATTGATGAAAACTTAGCATAAAATAAGTCACAGATATGTCCAATAATACAGTATAAAAGCAAATATTGATTCATCATTCAGACCAGAGAAAATGATGCAAGTAAGTTCCTGGCACATAGTAGGCAATCCATACATGTTAGTGTGTCATATTCCAGGTTCTGTTTACTTTGGTTGCCTCAAAGACTGCCCTTAAAACTTAATGGATTAAAATAATAATAATAATCACCTGTTCTTTCTTATGGTCCCCAAACTGCATGACTCCAATGGGACTTGAACCCAGCCAAAAACACACACTACAATGAAGAATATGCTCCATTCTTTGCAACTAGAGAAAGCCCATGCACTGCAATGAAGACTGAACACAGACAAAAATAAACAAATTAACTTTAAAAAAGGAAAATGGGCTTAATGCATTTAAAACTATCCATCTGTGTAAAAAAATATACTTATATGAGAAATCTGGATTACTGAAACCAATGTTGGAGAAAGATGTTTCCCAGCTGGGGTTAAAAAGCGCAGATATGTTTGATAGGCAGGCTGACTCATGACCTCCCTGACATCTACTCCTGTAAGCGAGAGGTATGAGGAGGTTTCAGCAAGACAAAAGAGTGGAGAGAACAGTGCCATGTCAGTTCATTAACCCTGTTCTGTGCAGCCTCTTTTTTGAGCTGTAGGGAATCTGAAAGTGAAAGTGAAGTCGCTCAGTTGTGTCTGACTCTTTGCGACCCCGTGGACTGTAGCCCACCAGGCTCCTCTATCCATGGGATTCTCCAGGCAAGAATACTGGAGTGGGTTGCCATTTCCTTCTCCAAAAGGGAATCTGAGGGCTGAAGCAAATGCTGTTTCAAAAGCAAAGTGTGTGGCCCACCAAGTAAGCAGAGTCCTAGGTGAACCAAGTGTACCAGGATTTAGAGAAGGGCTGGCCCCACTTTATGCAGAAGACATGGTGGAGGGAACACATTGTTCTTTGACATGTTGAGGTTTTGCAGGTTAGGGTCAGAATAAATAATCTCCTAGACAGAGAAATGGAGAAGTCAAGGTATGATGATTATATCCAAGTACTTTATTGTAATGGGTTGAGAGCCAGTGGACAAAACAAGAGGCCAGAGCAGGACACCGTGAAGGACTGTTGTTGCCCAAGTGTTACACATCTCCTGAGGAGTCTTTGCAAAATTAGAATTCATTATTGTCAGGGTGGCAATAAGTAATTCTTAAGTCCTGTAGTTACGCTCAGAGAAGGCAATGGCACCTCACTCCAGTACTCTTGCCTGGAAAATCCCATGGAGGCTCCCATGGAGGAGCCTGGTAGGCTGCAGTCCATGGGGTCGCTAAGAGTAGGGCACGACTGAGCGACTTCCCTTTCACTTTTCACTTTCATGCATTGGAGAAGGAAATGGCAACCCACTCCAGTATTCTTGCCTGGAGAATCCCAGGGACAGAGGAGCCTGGTGGGCTGCTGTCTATGGGGTCACACAGAGTCGGACACGACTGAAGCGATTTAGCAGTAGCAGTAGCAGTAACAGTAGCAGTAGTTACGCTGTGAAAAGAGACAGTAAAATTGGTATAGAAATGCTAATGTAGACTTTTCGAACTCAATGTCAGATAAGGTCCTTGAAAATTTGGATCACACTAATAAACTATCTATAATTAACATTTAATTATTGATAATTTTATTTGACTTCTTAGAATTTTGAAGGATATTTGGAGGAATGATTTGGATAACTTATGTCTAAAAAAACTGAATGGTTACCTTCTCTGAGTCAAGCAGAAGCTTTATAAAATTATTCCATTTATTACCCTTTTCAGAAACATTTACTGAAGCATCTATTTCAAAGTATCATTATATGTTTTTTTGTTGCTGAAACTTAGGGATCCAGACAGATCTCTGGATCTCTGGATCTTAGAGAAACAGACAGATCTCTTCTGTCTGGTTGTCCTGTTTATTGTTTTACTCTTTGCAAGTGTTAAAAAATGGAAAGGAAAAGAAAAAAGAAAAAAATCTACCATATGAACAGAATAATCACATGGAAGGCATAGCTTGGATTAGTGCTACAGAAAGAGTGACAGGAATAGAGAGAGGAAAATAAGCAATTGATCTCAAGTAATTGGCACCAAGGTTATGATTAAGGGTTTCTTGGGTAGGGGATGTTTAACACAATGCAGTTTTTCCTAATTTTAGTCATTTACAAGCCACCCTCAAAATTCTGCCATTTATCTACATTCTTCCAGTATTATTGCTTGCCTAATATAAGTTTTTGGACAGAGGCACTATTAAAAATCTTATCTGTATTTAGACAGGAAACTTTACTGACTACTGAAAATGGAAAACTAAAATAATTTGCCCTAAATAGAGAGCAACTATAAAAAATAAATACAAAGAAAATAAAGCAATGTTAATAAATTATAGTTAAAAGTTGTTGTCTACAGAATATTTGACCTTAAGGACTACTGTCTTTCTTTTTCATGAAAAATGGAGGTTGGCAAGTGTTAGGGAGATATTATTAATACAAACACTTACTCCAAACCAATACCTCCTCTTGAGGCCATAAGACAAACTGAAAAAGAATTGGAAAGGGGTATAACTTTCTTCTATGTGATTTATTTAATAAATATTTGCTAAGTTAATGTTATTTAAGGTCATATTCACAAACATGATAGTGATGTTTATGATAGAAATAATAGAAATTTCATGATAGAATGCCGGGGTCCAGCCCTGGTGGATCCAGGGAATTCGAAGCGGGGATGGCGTCGGCGAGGATCAGGAAACAACTGCTTAATTAAACATTAATTAAGGATATAAAGAGTAATAGAATAAGGATAGCTCAGTAGGAAAATTCAGTGAAGAAAAGAGGCTGAAATAAGGATAGCTCGGTGAGGAAATTCAGTGGAGAAAAGAGGCTAAATAATTCAGCCAGAAGCTGAGAGAAAGAACAACATGGGGAGACCAAGTTTCGGTGAACAAGGCCCGCACTTTATTTTCCAAAGTAATTTTTATACCTTAA
>NW_011494674.1:352879-357511 GCF_000754665.1 Bison bison bison | reverse complement strand
GAGGCCTGTTAACATTTTAAGACCCTTTCTTCAGAAAACTTATTTTTCTCTAAAGGTGATTGGTCAGGACCCACCCTCCAAAAGCATTAGATAAAGTTGCATTCCTACAGAGCAAAGGTGTGGTGGGTTATAACAAGAAAAAGAATTAACTCAAGGGTCCCAGGTTACAAACATTAAAGCTACTACTTACACCAATTATATTAATCAATACACTGCTAGGGACACAGCAGGTAAGGGATATGGAAACTTAGCAGCAAACATTGGCCCAACAAGTGAAAATCCCTTCACCAATACCATTTCTAATCAATCTTTTAACTGCTCAAAGGAATCTGTATTTAGACAGTTTAGAACATCTCATGCCTCTCACAGTTGGGAGGCTCTGAGCAATCACATGTGGCCGGAAAAGCCTATTCAGGCAGGCTAGAGGACTTCCAAAGGAGTTTGTAGGTTGAAACACGTTCACACCCAGGAATTATTAACTGGAGCTGTAAGCTAACTCTTTTTTCAGAGAGAGGTAGTGGGGGACAGCCCCCCGTAAAGTCAGAGGTGAAGGTGAAAGCACAAAGCAGAAAGTAGGCAGACTCTGGTTTTGGGGGTAGATGCTTGAGAATTTCCAGGGGGACTCCTGAGGTTTGATCCTACCTTTGCGTATGCCGAGCCTCCTTCCTCATGACCTTTGTCATGGGTGGAGGTCCTCACGCTGGCTCCCGGCAATGATAGAATTCCAGTTGAGCTATTCCGGATCCTGAAAGATGATGCTGTGGAAAGTGCTGCACTCAATATGCAATATGCACTCAGTATGCAATATGCCGGCTCTCGGCAATAGAAAACTAGCAGTGTTCTCCATCTCTCTTTGTTCCATGTTTCAAGAATGTGTACTGGTTAAGAGGGTGGCGAGAGTGCTGGATAGACATGGATTTAAATCCCAGCTTTGTCATTTAATGGCACAGGTATCATGGAAATGTTATTTTACTACTATAATTCTGTCTAATTTGTATTTAAGGAAATATTTATCATACATAATGACAATGAAGCTGTCTGTAATGTAAAAATGAACAGGATGTGCTAAGGAAGGGACTATAAATATATCTCTATTGTTTTATTAAGGCATTATCTACAGGTTGGCTGTCAAGAAAATCCATTCTAACTTAATTTAGCTCAGTTATTTTAACAATCCATTCATATTATTTGTCCTCCTAACATCATATTCCTCCCAGCAATCTGGATATAGCTTCTCTGTTTTCTTTGCTACTTCCTTTCTTCTGCTTTTTAGTGTGATTTTTCCTTAGGCTCAATCTTTAAGCCTCTTCTCAGGTTTTATATTATTCCTTAGAAGCCTGGTCATTGATAAGGCTTTAACAATGTGTTGTAAGAAAACAACTCCCAAAATTGGCATCTCCAGATCTGCCCTTCACCCATTTATAGTCTAAACTACTGCTTGATACTTGGCACATCTTGTCCCTTTTAGATCTGACATGAGCAAAGATAGCACATCTACCTCTTCTACCTTGCCAATGATCCCAGCATTTTCCAGTTTCTTATGAGTGTGAGGGCTAATTGCCTGTGCTTTGGAGTCAGAATCCTTTGGAAACTTGGCTCTAACATTTACTAATTTAACTGAAAGTTACTCATCAACAAGATATTATGTGTATATAGTCAAAATTCCCCAAAACTTCAAGAAAAGTGTATGCTGGAAAAAACAATCTATAATGAAATGTATATAAAATACTCTTTACATTGAATTTCATTACTTACTTGTCCATTCTAAAGAGAGACGTTGTCACCAGACACCAAAAGACTACAAAGACTTTTGGGGGACGATTTTCAGTTCTCTTTAAAAACATCATCCTTTGCACTGTATTAGACCATGTTGTGGACATAAAATACACATGGTATCTCTTCTAAATAGTTTAAAAGGTAAGTTCACTGGCTCTAGGGAATATAGCAAAAGTTAGTACCTGAAGTGAATTAAATAAAATAGCTAAAGTATGTTCAGTCTAATTTAGTAATATGAAAGCAAAACAGGCTAATTCTTCTTGAACATACTTATGATACTTGTCCATGTTGTAAAGTTTTTGGAAAGTGGCTGCCAATGATTTTTATTTAAATAAGAGTGATTATAGGAAATTTGAAAGTTATCCAGAAGATATATAAAAATTGTGATGATTCATTTTATGAGTGGGTGCAACTAGCATTCTTTTAAATGGAAGGTTTTTGG
Source organism: Bison bison bison (assembly GCF_000754665.1). Lineage (NCBI taxonomy): Eukaryota > Metazoa > Chordata > Mammalia > Artiodactyla > Bovidae > Bison > Bison bison. The sequence continues at coordinate 355,293 of NW_011494674.1, read as the reverse complement.
GTAAGTGAAAAATATAATACATGACAAAATAATGATTTGTACATCATTAGAAGGAATACAGCTCTGGTAGCTATCTTTTGGAGTGTCTGCTTGGGTAAATATCCTGTTGATTGCCTGCTTCTCACGTGTGATGGTCTTCTAGCACAGGAGTCCCCAACCCCTGAACCATAGACCAGGACCACCAGTCCGTGGTCTGTGTGGCACCAGGCTGCCCAGCAGGAGGTGAGAGGTGGGCAAGTGAGTGAAGCTTCGTCTATATTTATAGCTGCTCCCCATCACTCCCAGTACTGCCTGAACTCCGCCTTCTCTCATTTTAGTGGTAGCCATAGATTCTCGTAGGAGCATGAACTCTACTGTGCTTCAATCATCTTGAAATGATCCCCCTACCCTGCCCATGGAAAAACTGTCTTCCACAAAACTGGTTTCTAGTGACAAAAAGGTTGGGGACTGCTGCTTTTGCAGCTCTGGGTGAAATGTGAGTCCTACTTTCTGACCATATTGGTTGAACTCCTGATGGGCTCCTTATCCATGCCATGCCACGTGGGAGTGCCTTCTCAGATATTTCCTGTTGAGGTTCAAGAGTGAGAGTTAGTCTCTCTGGGGCCTGGAACTATAGTATGTAAACTCATGAGTTAAGGATGTATGCTGTCATGCAAATTAGGAAGTAAGGAAAAAGAAAGAAGTTATACAGCGAGTGGAAGAGATGTAGCAAGAAGACAAAATTTCATCTGGGAATCCAGTGGCTTTTGGCCATTGCTTTTGGTCCTTCTTAAAGTCCACAGCTTCTCAGCTTGTGGATTCTATAGAATCCTGTATATCTTTAAACACACATTCTACTTTCCTTTAGTGTTACTGAAACCAAAGAGTCCTAACACAACTTCTACTGCATGGTCAACACTTTCAGTGGTATATCAAAGCTGTATTAAGAGCGGTGGCTGCATGGCGCTGGAGCAGTGAGCAGCCAAGAAGAGATACCCCACGTTCAATATCAGAGAAACCCAAGCAAGATGGTAGGCACTAGAGTGGCTGTTGAGGAGATACCCTACATCCAAGAGCAAAGGAGAAGCCCCAGCAAGACAGTAGGAGGGGCAAATTCGCATTTAGAATCAAACCCCATTCCCTCCAGAGCTGCTCAGAGAGCTCAAATAAACCCTGTGTGCACCAGGACCCAGGGACCCCACAGAGACTGAGACAGAACTGTGTTTGAGTGTCTCCTGTGGAGGTATGGGTCAGCGGTGGTCTGCCAAAGGGACAGGGCCTCTGGGTGTGAGTATGGCATAAGTCCTCTTGGAGGAGGTCAACATTAACCCCGCCATAGAGCTGCCAGAACTTACATAGGACTGGGAAATAGACTCTTGGAGGGCACAACAGAACCTTGTGCATCAGGACCCAGGAGAAAGGAACAGTGACCCCACAGAACACTGTCCCAGACTTGCCTGTGGGTGTCCAGCAGTCTCTGGTGAAGGCCTGGGTCGGTGTTGGCATGCTGCAAGGTTGGGGGCATGGACTGTAGCAGTACATGCATGGGATCTTTTGAGGGAAGTCACCATTATCTTTATTACCTCCACCATAGTTTGAAAGTGAAACTGAAGTTGCTCAGTTGTGTTCGACTCTTTGCTACCCCATGGACTGTAGCCTACTAGGCTCCTACATCTATGGGATTTTCCAGGCAAGAGTACTGGAGTCAGTTGCCATTTCCTTCTCCAGAGGATCTTCCTGATCCAGGGATCGAAAGGTAGACACTTTACTGCCACCAGGGAAGTCAGTGGTCCATAGTTTGGCCCCAGGTAAATAGCAGGGAGGGAACACAGCTCCCCCCACAACAGAAAACTGGATTAAAGATTTACTGAGCATGGCCCCGCCTATCAGAACAAGACCCAGTATCCCCCTCAGTCAGTCTCTCCCATCAGGAAGATTCCATAAGCTTCTTATTCTTCTCCATCAGAGGGCAGACAGAATGAAAACCACAATCACAGAAAACTAACCAATCTAATCACATGGACCACAGACTTGTCTAACTCAATTAAACTATGAGACATGCAGAGTAGGACCACCCAAGATGGACGGGTCATGGTGGAGTGTTCTGAAAAAAATGTGGTCCACTGGAGAAGGGAATTGCAAACCACTTCACCTTTCCTGCCTTGGGAAACCCATGAACAGTATGAAAAGGCAAAAAGATACGACACTGAAAGATGAATTCCCCATGTCAGTAGGTGTCCAATATGCTCCCGGAGATCAGTAGAGAAATAACTCCAGAAAGAATGAAGAGACGGAGCCAAAGCAAAAACAACACCCAATTGTGGATGTGACTGGTGATGGAACAGGTCTGATGCTGTAAAGAACAATATTGCATAGGAACCTGGAATGTTAGGTCCATGAATCAAGGCAAATTGGAAGTAGTCAAAAAGGAGATG
>NW_011494674.1:345792-352581 GCF_000754665.1 Bison bison bison | reverse complement strand
ACCTACAAGACTTTCTAGAACTAACAGTAAAAAAAAAAAAAAAAAAAAAATGTCCTTTTCATTATAGGGGGCTGGAATGCAAAATGAGGAAGTCAAGAAACACCTGGAGACATAGGCAAATTTGGCCTTGGAGTACAGAATGAAGCAGGGTAAAGGCTAACAGAGTTCTGCCAAGAGAACACACTGGTCATAGTAAACACCCTCTTCCAACAACACAAGAGAAGACTACACATGAACATCACCAGATGGTCAACACCAAAATCAGACTGATTATATTCTTTGCAGCCAAAGATGGAAAAGCTTTATACAGTCAGCAAAAACAAGACTGGGACCTGACTGTGGCTCAGATCACGAAATTCTTATTGCCAAATTCAGACTTAAATTGAAGAAAGTGTGGAAACCACTAGACCTTTCAGTTCAGTTCAGTTCACTTGCTCAGTCATGTCCGACTCTTTGTGACCCCGTGAACTGCAGCATGCCAGGCCTCCTGTCCATCACCAACCCCCAGAGTCTACCCAAACCCATGTCCATTGAGTCGGTGATGCCATCCAACCATCTCATCCTCTGTCATTCCCTTCTCCTCCTGCCCTCAATCTTTCCCAGCATCAGGGTCTTTTCCAATGAGTCACCTCTTCACATAAGGTGGCCAAAGTATTGGAGTTTCAGCTTCAACATCAGTCCTTCCAATGAACACTCAAGACTGATCTCCTTTAGGATGCACTGGTTGGATCTCCTTGCAGTCCAAGGGACTCTCAAGAGTCTTCTCAAATCAGATAAGATCAGATCAGATCAGTCGCTCAGTCGTGTCCGACTCTTTGCGACCCCATGAATCGTAGCACGCCAGGCCTCCCTGTCCCTCACCAACTCCCGGAGTTCATTGAGACTCACATCCATTGAGTCAGTGATGCCATCCAGCCATCTCATCCTCTGTCGTCCCCTTCTCCTCCTGCCCCCAATCCCTCCCAGCGTCAGAGTCTTTTCCAATGAGTCAACTCTTCCCATGAGGTGACCAAAGTAATGGAGTTTCAGCTTTAGCATCATTCCTTCCAAAGAAATCCCAGGGCTGATCTCCTTCAGAATGGACTGGTTGGATCTCCTTGCAGTCCAAGGGACTCTCAAGAGTCTTCTCCAACACCACAGTTCAAAAGCATCAGTTCTGCGGTGCTCAGCCTTCTTAACAGTCCAACTCTCACATCCATACATGACCATAGGAAAAAGCATAGCCTTGACTAGATGGACCTTTGTTGGCAAAGTAATGTCTCTGCTTTTGAATATGCTATGTAGGTTGGTCATAACTTTCCTTCCAAGGAGTAAGTGTCTTTTAATTTCATGGCTGTAGTCACCATCTGCAGTGATTTTGGAGCCCAGAAAAATAAAGTCTGACACTGTTTCCACTGTTTCCCCATCTATTTCCCATGAAGTGATGGGACTGGATGCCATGATCTTCGTTTTCTGAATGTTGAGCTTTAAGCCAACATTTTTACTCTCCACTTTCACTTTCATCAAGAGGCTCCTTAGTTCCTCTTCACTTTCTGCCATAAGGGTGGTGTCATCTGCATATCTGAGGTTATTGACATTTCTCCCGGCAATCTTAATTCCAGCTTGTGTTTCTTGCAGTCCAGCGTTTCTCATGATGTACTCTGCATATAGGCCAAATAAACAGGGTGACAATATACAGCCTTAACGTACTCCTTTTCCTATTTGACAAAGGAATGTCTCTACTTCTTAATATGCTGTCTAGGGTGGTCCTAAGATGGTGGAGGAATAGGACAGGGACACCACTTTCTCCCCCACGAATTCACAGAAAGAATATTTGAACGCTGAGTAAATTCCACAAAACAACTTCTGAATGCTGGCAGAGGACATCAGGCACCCAGAAAAGCAGCCCATATCTCTTTGAAAGGAGGTAGGAGAAAATATAAAAGATAAAAAGAAAGACAAAAGAGATAGGGATGGAGATCCATCCCAAGAAGGGAGTCTTAAAAAAGAGAGAAGTTCCCAAACACCAGGAAACACTCTCACTGGCGAGTCTGTGGCTAGCCTTAGAACCTCAGAGGGCAACATAACCAGGAGGAAAAATAAATAAATAATTAAAACACACAGATTACGTGCCTAACGGAAATTCCCAGTGGAGAAGTAGTGCAGATGCTCACATCCGCCACTAGCAAGTAGGGGCTGGACAGGGAGGCGCGGGCTGCATTGCTTAGGGTAAGGATTGGGCCTGAATGCCCCTAGGGCAATCTGAGGGAACTAACTTGAGATAGCAACCCATACTGTGATATAGCTATCGCACAAAAAGCCCTAACCTAAGACACTGCCAGGCCTGCTCACAGAACAAAGGTCTGAGCAGAGCTAGCTGGCTGCGGACCAGCCCATCCCCCACTGGAGACAGGCAGGCGAGGGCAGCCAGAGCCGGAAGGGGACAATCACGGGCCCAGAGAGGAATCATCTACTAAACTGCAAGCAGGCTTCGTGGCTAACCAGACTTCTTGGGATTCTGGATGGTCGACTTCTGCAGGGAGGGTCACAACCAGAGATCAACTCCCCAGAAGAGACACACAGAACACCTGAGAATGTGTACCAGTTGCACACCCAGAAAACTGAGCAGCTGGGACAGGGGAGGCGATAAGTCGCAGCCTTCAAATGGGGGTACCGTGCTTGCCAAGCATTTGGTCACCTGAGCTGCTCGGGCCTCGGAAGGGCACAAAACGCAGGCTCAAACCAGTCTGTGCCTTTGGGAAGTACCCGAGAACTTGAACCTGAGCAGCTCAGACCTGGGAAGTGCATACAACCAAGGGCCGGCCTCAGACAGTTCCCAGGAGAGCAACCTAGAGCCTAAGCAGTGTAGACTGGGAAAGCACACACACTGTGAGTGTGGGCAAACCCATTGCGGCCAAGACACTGTGAGCACATGCCAGTGCTATTTGTTTGCAGTGTTCCTCCCTCCCCACCGCACAACTGAACAAGTGAGCCTTAAAAAGTGACCACCACCTCCCCCTTGTGTCAGGGTGGAAGCTAGACACTGAAGAGACCAGCCAACAGAAGAAGTTAAAACAGAGGGAACCGCCTTGGAAGTGACAGGTGCAATAGATTAAAACCCTGTAGTTAGCACCGACTACATGGGAAGGCCTATAGATCTTGAGAAGTATAAGCCAGATCAAGGAACTATCTGAAAATGAACTGACCCCACACTGTCCGCAACAACACCAGAGAAAGTTCTAGATATATTTTTACTATTAAAATCTTTTAAATTAAAAAAATTAAAAAAAAATTTTAAGCCCTCTACTACTCCTTTAATTTTCATTTTATAACCTACTATTACTTTGCAAAAAAAAAAAAAGACCCTATTTTTTAAAGCAAACTTCACATATATATATTTTATAATTTTTGAAACTTTGTTTTTTTCTTTAATATTGTATTTTTGAGAATCCAACCTCTACTCTAGATTTTTAATCTTTGCTTTTTGGTATTTATTATCAATTTTGTACCTTTCAGAACCCAATTTTCAGTATGAATTTTTACTTGGTAGTGAGATTACTGGCTTGATAGCTCTCTCCCCTTTGGACTCTCCTTTTTCTCCACCAGGCCACCTCTATCTCCTCCCTCCCCCTTCTCTTCTCTACCCAACTCTGTGAATCTCTTTGTGTGTTCTGGGCTGTGGAGAACACTTAGGGAACTGATTACTGGCTGGATCTGTCTCTTTCCTTTTGATTTCCCCTTTTATCCTCCTGGCCACCTCTGTCTCCTTTCTTCCTCTTCTCTTCTCTGTGTAACTCCGTGAACATCTCTGAAGGGTAAAGACTGTGGAGACCACATAGGGAAGTGGTTACTAGCTAGCTTGTTCTCGCCCCTTTTGATTCCCCCTCTTTTCCTCCTGGCCACCTCTGTCTCCCTCCTCCCTCTTCTCTTCCCCATGTAACTCTGTGAACTACTCTGGGTGTCTCTCACTTTGGAGAAACTTTTCATCATTAACCTATATGTTTTATCATCGGTGCTGTATAGATGGAGAAGTCTTGAGGCTACTGTAAGACTAAGACTGAAAACCAGAGGTAGGAGGCTTAAGTCCAAATCCTGACAACACCAGAGAACTGATGACTCCAGAGAACATTAATTGACAAGAGCTCATCAAATGCCTCCATACCTACAACTGAAACCAAGCACCACCCAAGGGCGAACAAGTTCCAGAGCAAGACATGGAATACCACTCAAATTCTCCAGCAACACAGGAACAAGGCCCTGAGCCTCAATATACAGGCTGCCCAAAGTCACACCAAACCCATTGACATCTCAAAACTCACCACTGGACACTTCATTGTACTCCAGAGAGAAGAAATCCAGCTCCACCCACCAGAACACCGACACAAGCTTCCCTAACTGGGAAACTACCAGGGTCCAGCCCCAGCAGGATCCAGGGATACCCTCAGGATGAACGGCATTGGCAAGAGAGTAAAAGACAGAGAAAGAGGCTGATATTCCTTGGTTTACACAGAAAGCCAATAAAGTCCCCGACACGGGACTTGCTCTGTTCACAGAGGCCACAGGCGCCCTCTCGATGGAGCGAAGATGCAGAGCGCTTTCTCTCTGGAGTGAAGATGCAGAGTGCCTTCTCCATTGGGTCTTAGAAGCCCGGGCAAAAAAGTGAACTCAGAGAGACTCTGTGCTCCAGGGAATCAGCCTGAAAAAAAAAAAAAAAAAAAAAAAAGAGAGAGAGAGAGAGAAAGAATGACACGGGGAGACCCAGCTTAGGTGGAACCAGGTCTGCAGCTTTATTTTCAAAAGGAGCTTTTATACCCTGAGTTACACATTTCCACAAGTGAAAGATACAGAGTCATACAGAGTCAGCTCAACATTACATCAGTTTGACCTTCATCGGGACCAGGATGTTTTATGCATACCTTTCCATTTACAAGGGTCGTTGTGTTATGCACATTATCTTCTGGCCCAGAGCCTGTTGACATTTTATGACCTTTTTCTCATAAAGGTTGGTCAACCAGAAAACTTGTTTTCCCTTAAAGCGTTTCTTCTTTATTTTTCCAATCTCTCTCAGAAACTACTAAATAAAGTTGCATTCTTATGGAGCAAAGGTGCAGTGGGTTACAACAAAGAAAGAACTTATTCACTCAAAAGTCTTATGTTGTTAATTCCAAGGCTATTACTTGTTTTTCTGCATTTTAACTATGTTAACGAATGCACTCCCAGGCTCACAATGGATATGGAGACTTGGCAGCAAGCATTGGCTCAACAATGCAGTATTATTCTAATCAAACTTTTTCATCCCTCAAAGGTCATGGTTGGGATGTCGCGTTAGTTGCAAGGGTATGGATAGAATGCCAACAGAGGGGTCTGAGTTGAAATACTCCTTTCCTGCCCAGGAGACTTATTAATTAGAGCCCTAAGTTGATTTTCTTCAGAGAAAGGTGGTCGGGGGATAGCCCCCTGTTAATGTCAGAAGAGTTGGTGAAAGGCATAATATAGTAAACAGTAGACAGACAGACTTTGGTTTTGGGGTAGATGCTCGAGCAGGTCCAGGGAGTCCCTCGAGTCCTGATCCGCCTTGCCTGTCAGGTCTCTGCATGATCTTGTCATTGGCAGGATCTCCCGTGTTGGCTCCCAGCAGGAAACCTTGACAAGCCACCCATTCATCCCCACCCATAGCAAGGAAACTCCACAATAAAGAGGAACCACAAACTGCCAGTATACGAAAGGCCACCACATACACAGCAATATAAATGAGATGAAAAGGCAGAGAAATACCCAGGAGGTAAAGGAACAGGATAAAGGCCCACCAAACCAAACAAAAGAGGAAGAGATAGGGAATCTACCTGATAAAGAAATCCGAATAATGATAGTGAAAATGATCCAAAATCTTGAAAACAAAATGGAGTTATAGGTAAATAGCCTGGAGACGAGGATTGAGAGGATGTAAGAAAGGTTTAACAAGGACCTAGAAGAAATAAAAGACAGTAAATATATAATGAATAATGCAACAAAAGAGATGAAAAACACTCTAGAGGGAACCAACAGTAGAATAATAGACGCAGAAGACTGGATAAGAGAGGTAGAAGACAGAATAATAGAAATAAATGAAACAGAGAGGAAAAGAGAAAAATGAATTAAAAGAAATGAGGACAATCTCAGAGACTTCTGGGACAATGTTAAACTCCCCAACATTTGAATCATAGGCATCCCAGAAGAAGACAAAAAGAAAGGCCATGAAAAAATACTTGAGGAGATAATAGTTGAAAACTTCCCTAAAATGAGGAAGGAAATAATCACCCAAGTCCAAGAAACCCAGAGAGTCTCAAACAGGATAAATCCAAAGTGAAACACCCCAAGACACATATTAATCAAATTAACAAAGATGAAACAAAAAGCACAAATATTAAAAGCAGTAAGAGAAAAACAACAAATAACACACAAGGGCATTCCCATAAAGATAACAGCTGATCTTCCAATAGAAACTCTTCAGGCCAGGAGGGAATGGCAGGACATACTTAAAGTGATGAAGGAAAATAACCTACGCCCAGATTACTATACCCAGCAAGGATCTCATTCAAATATGAAGGAGAAATCAAAAGCTTTACAGACAAGAAAAAGCTGAGAGAATTCAGCACCATAAAACCAGCTCTCCAACAAATGCTAAAGGATCTTCTCTAGACAAGAAACACAGAAAGGGTGTGTAAACTTGAACCCAAAACAATAAAGTAAATGGCAACGGGATCATACTTATCAATAATTACCTTAAATATAAATGGGTTGAATGCCCCAACCAAAAGACAAAGACTGGCT
>NW_011494674.1:344661-345692 GCF_000754665.1 Bison bison bison | reverse complement strand
AGCAGGGAAATTGAAACAGTAATCAGAAATCTTCCAGCAAACAAAAGCCCAGGTCCAGATGGCTTCACAGCTGAATTCTACCAAACATTTAGAGAACAGCTAACACCTATCGAACTCAAACTCTTCCAGAAAATTGCAGAGGAAGGTAAACTTCCAAACTCATTCTATGAGGCTACCATCACCCTGATAGCAAAACCAGACAAAGATGCCACAAAAAAAGAAAACTACAGGCCAATATCACTGATGATCATAGATTCAAAAATCCTTAACAAAATTCTAGCAAACAGTATCCAACAACATATTAAATAATCATACATCATGATCAAGTGGGTTATATCCAAGGGATGCAAGGATTCTTCAATGTCCACAAATCAATCAATGTAATACACCACATTAACAAATTGAAAGATAAAAACGCATATGATTATCTCAATAGATGCAGAGAAAGCCTTTGACAAAATTCAACATCCATTTATGATAAAAACCCTCCAGAAAGCAGTAATACCTCAACATAATGAAAGCTATATATGACAAACCCACAGGAAACATTATTCTCAATGGTGAAAAATTGAAAGCATTTCCCCTAAAGTCAGGAACAAGACAAGGGTGCCCACTCTCACCACTACTATTCAACATAGTTTTGGAAGTTTTGGCCACAGCAAGCAGAGCAGAAAAAGAAATAAAAGGAATCCAGATTGGAAAAGAAGAAGTAAAACTCTCATTGTTTGCAGGTGACATGATCCTCTACATAGAAAACCCTAAAGACTCCACCAGAAAATTACTAGAACTAATCAATGAATATAGTAAAGTTGTAGGATACAAAGTCAACACTCAGAAATCCCTCACATTCCTATACACTAACAATGAGAAAACAGAAAGAGAAATTAAGGAAACAATTCCATTCACCATTTCAACGAAAAGAATAAAATACTTAGGAATATATTTACCTAAAGAAACTAAAGACCTATATATAGAAAACTATAAAACACTGATGAAAGAAATCAAAGAGGACACAAATAGATGGAGAAATA
>NW_011494674.1:343487-344561 GCF_000754665.1 Bison bison bison | reverse complement strand
CACCCAACATAGGAGCACCGCAATATGTAAGACAAATGCTAACAAGTATGAAAGGGGAAATTAACAATAACACAATAATAGTGAGAGACTTTAATACCCTACTCACACCTATGGATAGATCAACTAAGCAGAAAATTAACAAGGAAACACAAACGTTAAACAATACAATAGACCAGATGGACCTAATTGATATCTATAGGATATTTCACCCCAAAACAATGAATTTCAACTTTTTATCAAGTGCACACGGAACCTTCTCCAGGATAGATCATATCCTGGGCCATAAATCTAGCCTCAGTAAATTCAAAAAAATTGAAATCATTCCAAGCATCTTTTCTGACCACAATTCAGTAAGATTAGATCACAATTAAAGGAGAAAAATTATTAAAAATTCCAACATATGGAGGCTGAACAACATGCTGCTGAATAACCAAAAAGTCACAGAAGAAATCAAAAAAGAAATCAAAATATGCATAGAAACGAATGAAAATGAAAACACAACAACCCCAAACCTATGGGACACTGTAAAAGCAGTGCTAAGGGGAAGATTCATAGCAATAAGGCATACCTCAAGAAACAAGAAAAAAGTCAAATAAATAACCTAACTCTACACGAAAAGCAACTAGAAAAGCAAGAAGAAGAACCCCAGTGTTAGTAGAAGGAAAGATCTTAAAAATTAGGGCAGAAATAAATGCAAAAGAAACAGAAGAGACCATAGCAAAAATCAACAAAGCCAAAAGCTGGTGCTTTAAGAAGATAAATAAAATTGACAAACCATTTGTCAGACTCACCAAGAAACAAAGGGAGAAAAATCAAATCAATACAATTAGAAATGAAAATGGAGAGATCACAACAGACAACACAGAAATACAAAGGATCATAAGAAACTACTATCAGCAACTATATGCCAATAAAATGGGCAACTTGGAAGACACATGGACAAATTCTTAGGAAATTACAACTTTCCAAAACTGAACCAGGAAGAAATAGAAAATCTTAACAGATCCATCACAAGCAGGGAAATTGAAACAGTAATCAGAAATCTTCCAGCAAACAAAAGCCCAGGTCCAGATG
>NW_011494674.1:341440-343095 GCF_000754665.1 Bison bison bison | reverse complement strand
AGTATTTTTCACAGAGCTAGAATAAATAATTTCACAATTTGTATGGAAATACAAAAAAACTTCGAATAGCCAAAGCAATCTTGAGAAAGAAGAATGGAACTGGAGAAATCAACCTGCCTGACTTCAGGCTCTACTACAAAGCCACAGTCATCAAGACAGTATGGTACTGGCACAAACACAGAAATATAGATCAGTGGAACAAAATAGAAAGCTCAGAGTTAAATTCATGCACCTATGGACACCTTATCTTTGACCAAAAAGGCAAGAATATACAATGGAGAAAAGACAATCTCTTTAACAAATGGTGCTGGGAAAACTAGTCAACCATTTGTAAAAGAATGAAACTAGAACACTTTCTAACACCATACACAAAAATAAACTCAAAATGGATTAAAGATCTAAATGTAAGACCAGAAACTAAAAACTCTTAGAGGAAAACATAGGCAAAACACTTTCCGGCATAAATCACAGCAGGATCCTCTATGACCCACCTCCCAGTATATTGGAAATAAAAGCAAAAAAAAAAAACCAAAAAACAAATGGGACCTAATTAAACTTAAAAGCTTCTGCACAACAAAGGAAACTATAAGCAAGGTGAAGAGACAGCCTTCAGAATGGGAGAAAATAATAGGAAATGAAGCAATGGACAAAGAATTAATCTCAAAAATATACAAGCAACTCCTGCAGCTTCATTACAGAAAAATAAACGACCCAATCAAAAAATGGGTCAAAGAACTAAACAGACATTTCTGCAAAGAAGACATACAGATGGCTAACAAACACATGAAAAGATGCTCAACATCACTCATTATCAGAGAAATGCAAATCAAAACCACAATGAGGTACCATTTCATGCCAGTCAGAATGGCTGGTATCCAAAAGTCTACAAGCAATAAATGCTGGAGAGGGTATGGAGAAAAGGGAACCCTCTTACACTGTTGGTGGGAATGCAAACTAGTACAGCCACTATGGAGAACAGTGTGGAGATTCCTTAAAAACTGGAAATAGAACTGCCATATGACCCAGCAATCCCACTGCTGGGCATACGCATGGAAGAAACCAGAATTGAAAGAGACACGTGTACCCTAGTGTTCATCACAGCACTGTTTACAATAGCCAGGACATGGAAGCAACCTAGATGTCCACCAGCAGATGAATGGATAAGAAATCTGTGGTACATATACACAATGGAGTATCACTTAGCCATTAAAAAAATATATATTTGAATCAGTTCTAATAAGGAGGATGAAACTGAAGCCTATTATAAGGAGTGAAATAAGCCAGAAAGAAAAACACCAATACAGTATACTAACACATATATATGGAATTTAGAAAGATGGTAATGATAACCATGTATGGGAGACAGCAAAAGAAATGCAGATGTATAGAACAGTCTTTTGGACTCTGTGGGAGAGGGCGAGGCTAGGATGATTTGGGAGAATGGCATTGAAACCTTCATATGTGAAACGAATCGCCAGTTCAGGTTCGATGCATGATACAGGATTCTTGGCGCTTGTGCACTGGGATGACACCGAGGGATGGGATGCAGAGTGAGGTGGGAGGGGGATTCAGGATGGGGAACACATGTACACCCATGGCGGATTCATGTCAATGTATGGCAAAACCAATACAATATTGTAAAGTAAAAAAATAAA
>NW_011494674.1:340721-341340 GCF_000754665.1 Bison bison bison | reverse complement strand
GGTGGTGTCATCTGCATATCTGAGGTTATTCATATTTCTCCTGGCAATCTTGATTCCAGCTTGTGTTTCATCCAGCCCAGCATTTCTCATAATGTACTCTGCATATAAGTTAAATAAGCATCATGACACTATACAGCCTTGATGTACTCCTTTCCCGATTCAGAACCAGTCTGTTGTTCCATGTCCAGTTCTCACTGTTGCTTCCTGACCTGGGGACAGGTTTCACAAGAGGCAGGTCAGGTGGTCTGGTATTCCCATCTCTTTCAGAATTTTTCACAGTTTATTGTGATCCATACAGTCAAATGCTTTCACATAGTCAATAAAGCATAAATAGGTGTTTTTCTGGAACTCTCTTGCTTTTTTGATGATCCAGCGGATGTTGGCAATTTGATCTCGGGTTCATCTGCCTTTTCTAAAGCCAGCTTGAACATCTGGAAGTTCACAGTTCATGTATTGCTGAAAGCTCGCTTGGGGAATTTTAAGCATCATTTTACTAGCATGAGAGATGAGTTCAATTGTGCAGTAGTTTGAGCATTCTTTGGCATTGCCTTTCTTTGGGATTGGAATGAAAACTGACCTTTTCCAGTCCTGTGGCCACTGCTGAGTTTTCCAAATTTGC
>NW_011494674.1:338565-340621 GCF_000754665.1 Bison bison bison | reverse complement strand
TTGTTCGTAGTGATGCTTCCTAAGGCCCACTTGACTTCACATTCCAGGATGACTGGCTCTAGGTGAGTGTGAGTGATCATACCATCGTGATTCTCTGGGTCGTGAAGATTTTTTTTGTACAGTTCTTCTGTGTATTCTTGCCACCTCTTTTTAATATCTTCTGCTTCTATTAGGTCCCTACCATTTCTGTCCTTTATGGTGCCCATCTTTGCATGAAATATTCCCTTGATATCTCTAATTTTCTTGAAGAGAGCTCCAGTCTTTCCCATTCTATTGTTTTCCTCTGTTTCTTTTGTTGATCACTGAGGAAGGCTTTCTTATCTCTCCTTGCTATTCTTTGGAACTCTGCATTCAAAAGGGTATATCTTTCCTTTTCTCCTTTGCTTTTCACTTCTCTTCTTTTCTCAGCTATTTGTAAGGCGTTCTCAGACAGCCATTTTGCTTTTTTACATTTGTTTTTTCTTGGGGATGGTTGATTCCTGTCTCTTGTACAATGTCACGAACCTCTGTCCATAGTTCGTCAGGCACTCTGTCTATCAGATCTAGGCCCTTAAATCTATTTCTCACTTCCACTGTATAGTCATAAGGGATTTGATTTAGGTCATACCTGAATGGTCTGTTGTTTTTCCCCACTTTGTTCAATTTAAGTCTGAACTTGGCAATAAGGAGCTCATGATCTGAGCCACAGTCAGCTCCTGGTCTTGTTTTTGCTGACTGTATAGAGCGTCTCCATCTTTAGCTGCAAAGAATATAATTAATCTGATTTTGGCGTTGACCATCTGGTGATGTACATGTGTAGTCTTCTCTTGTGTTGTTGGAAGAGGGTATTTGCTATGACCAGTGCGTTCTTTTGGCAGAACTGTGTTAGCCTTTCCTGTCTTCATTCTGTACTCCAAGGCCAAAATTTCCTGTTACTCCAGGTGTTTCTTGACTTCCTACATTTGCATTCCAGTCCCTGTAATGAAAAGGACATCTTTTTGGGGTGTTAGTTCTAAAAGGTCTTGTAGGTCTTCATAGAACCATTCAACTTCAGCTTTTTCAGCTTTACTTTTCAGAGCATAGACTTGGATTACCGTGATATTGAATGGTTTGCCTTGGAAAGGAACAGAGATCATTCTGTTGTTTTTGAGATTGCATCCAAGTACTGCATTTCGGACTCTTTTGTTGACTATGATGGAGTGGCCGAGAGAAGCACCCCACGTCCAAGGTCAGGGGTAGCAGCCAAGAGGAGCTACCCCACGTCCACGATCAGGGGCAGTGGCTGCACTTTGCTGAAGCAGCCATGAAGAGATACCACACGTCCAAGGTAAGAGAAACACAAGTAAGATGATAGGCACTGAGAGAGGGCATCAGAAGGCAGACAGACTGAAACCACAATCACAGACAACTAGCCAATCTGATCACACAGACCACAGCCTTATCTACTAAATGAAACTAAGCCATGCCATGTGGGGCCACCCAAGATGGGCGCATCATGGTGGAGAGGTCTGACAGAATGTGGTCCACTGGAGAAGGGAATGGCAAACCACTTCAGTATTCTTGCCTTGAGAACCCCATGAACAGTATGAAAAGGCAAAAAGATAGGACATTGAAAGATGAACTCCCCAGGTCAGTAGGTGCCCAATATGCTACTGGAGATCAGTGGACAAGTAACTCCAGAAAGAATGAATGGATGGAGCCAAAGCAAGAACAACACCCAGGGTTGTGGGTTGTGGATGGAACTGGTGATAGAAGCAAGGTCTGATGCTGTAAAGAGCAATATTCCATAGGAACCTGGAATGTTAGGTCCATGAATCAAGGCAAATTGGAAGTGGTCAAACAGGAGATGGCAAGAGTGAATGTCGACCTTCTAGGAATCAGTGAACTAAGATGGACTGCAATGGGTGAATTTAATTCAGATGACAACTATATCTACTACTGTGGGCAGGAATCCCTTAGAAGACCTTTCAGGTATGACCTAAATCAAATCCCTAACGATTATATAGTGGAAGTGAGAAATAGATTTAAGGGACTAGATCTGATAGAGTGCATGATGAACTATGGACAGAGATTCATG
>NW_011494674.1:336588-337380 GCF_000754665.1 Bison bison bison | reverse complement strand
ACGACCCAGAGAATCACGATGGTGTGATCATTCACCTAGAGCCAGACATCCTGGAATGCGAAGTCAAGTGGGCCTTAGAAAGCATCACTACGAACAAAACTAGTGGAGGTGATGGAATTCCAGTTGAACTATTTCAAATCCTGAAAGATGATGCTGTGAAAGTGCTTCACTCAATATGCCAGCAAATTTGGAAAACTCAGCAGTGGCCACAGGACTGGAAAAGGTCAGTTTTCATTCCAATCCCAAAGAAAGGCAATGCCAAAGAATGCTCAAACAACCACACAATTGCACTCATTGCACACGCTAGTAAAGTAATGCTCAAAATTCTCCAAGCGAGGTTTCAGCAGTACCTGAACCTTGAACTTCTAGATGTTCTATCTAGTTTTGGAAAAGGCAGAGGAACCAGAGATCAAATTGCCAACATCCGCCGGATAATTGAAAAACCAAGAGAGTTCCAGAAAAACATCTATTTCTACTTTATTGACTATGCCATAACCTTTGACTGTGTGGTTCACAATAAACTGTGAAAAATTCTGAAAGAGATGGGAATACCAGATGACCTGACCTCCCTCTTGAGAAACCTGTACCCAGGTCAGGAAGCAACAGTGAGAACTGGACATGGAACAACAGACTGGTTCCAAATCGGGAAAGGAGTACATCAACAGTGTATAGTGTCACCATGCTTATTTAACTTATATGCAGAGTACATCATGAGAAATGTTGGGCTGGATGAAGCACAAGCCGGAATCAAGATTGCTGGGAGAAATATCAGTAACCTCAGATATGCAGATG
>NW_011494674.1:334695-336488 GCF_000754665.1 Bison bison bison | reverse complement strand
TGATTCATTGGAAAAGTCCCTGAAGCCGGGAAAAATTGAGGGCAGGAGAAGGGGACAACAGAGGATGAGATGGTTGGATGGCATTACTGACTCAATGGACATGAGCTTGAGTAAACTCTGGGAGTTGGTGATGGACAGGACCATGGATGGACTCTTGAGAGTTCCTGGGAGAGCAAGGAAATTAAACCAGTCAAACCTGAAAAAATCAACCTTGAATACTCTTTGGAAGAACTGATGCTGAATCTGAAGCTCCAATACTTTGGCCACCTGATGCGAAAAGCTGACTTTTTGGAAAAGACCTTGATGCTGAGAAAGATTGAAGGCAGAAGGAGAAGAGGGTAACAGAGGATGAGATGGTTGAATGGTACCAGATTCAATGGACAAGAACTTGGGCAGATTCCTGGAGATGCTGAGGTACAGGGAAGCCTGGTGTGCTACAGTCCATGGGGAATCAAAGAGTTAACTATGACTTGGTGACTGAAGAACAATAACAACACGCTATAAACATCAAAAGCAGGGCTCATAACTGCTGATCTTACCTACAGTGCCTGGCACAATGGTTGGCTCACAGTGTGTGCTCAGTAAATCCCTGTTGACTGAATGACTGACTTACTCATCTAGCCTCATGATTCTTAAACCTTCTTTTTATTTGTTGAATCTTATATTCAAGTTAAAGCAGATAAGAGAAGTGCTGTTCTCCTTTAAGGGCCTCATGGGCTTAGACTTCACCTTGCTGCCCCTTCTTGCCACATTGCGTGGTTCTTCAGGCACGAAGTGGAGCCACTAGGGCTCCTTGAACATCTAACTGCTTGGATTCTTTTCTATATTTGTACCAAATAATCATGCAACAGAGGCTTGAATCATATAATGCTGGGGAAATTACTTTGTTCTGACATTGTCTGTTTCTTTGTTGGACTGCCTCTAGATTAAGATTTTTTATTAAATTAAGTTGAAATCTTCTCTTTAATCCTTAGGACTATCCTTTGGAACTGACAAGGACAAGTCTAAATTTTCTTTCACATTTCAAATATCTAAGGTCACTTTTTACAAAACAGAAGCAGACTATTACAGTCCTTTTATCTGACCTGCTCTCCCTTTTATTTTTTCTTCCTTGTTATTTTTATTATTTTTTTAACTTTACAATATTGTATTGGTTTTGCAATATATAAACGTGAATCCACCACAGGTATACACATGTTCCCCATCCTGGACCCTCCTCCTTCCTCCCTCCCCATACCATCCCTCTGAGTCGTCCCAGTGCACAAGCCCCAAGCATCCAGTATTGTGCATCGAACCTGGACTGGCGACTCGTTTCATATATGATATTATTCATGTTTCAATGCCATTCTCCCAAATCATTCCACCCTCTCCCTGTCCCACAGAGTCCAAAAGACTGTTCTATACATCAGTGTCTCTTTTGCTGTCTCGTATACAGGGTTATTGTTACCATCTTTCTAAATTCCATATATATGTGTTAGTATACTGTATTGGTGTTTTTCTTTCTGGCTTACTTCACTCTGTATAATAGGCTCCATTTCATCTACCTCATTAGAACTGATTCAAATGTATTCATTTTAATGGCTGAGTAATACTCCATTGTGTATATGTACCACAGATTTCTACCCATTCATCTGCTGATGGACATCTAGGTTGCTTCCATGTCCTGGCTATTATAAACGGTGCTGCGATGAACACTGGGGTACACGTGTCTCTTTCAATTCTGGTTTCCTCAGTGTGTATGCCCAGCAGTGGGATTGCTGGATCATATGGCAGTTCTATTTCCAGTTTTTAAA
>NW_011494674.1:334377-334595 GCF_000754665.1 Bison bison bison | reverse complement strand
TGGTTGACCAGTTTTCCCAGCACCACTTGTTAAAGAGATTGTCTTTAATCCATTGTATATTCTTGCCTTTTTTGTCAAAGATAAGGTGTCCATAGGTGCGTGGATTTATCTCTGGGCTTTCTATTTTGTTCCATTAATCTATATTTCTATCTTTGTGCCAGTACCATACTGTCTTGATGACTGTGGCTTTGTAGTACAGCCTAAAGTCAGGCAGGTTG
>NW_011494674.1:329448-332237 GCF_000754665.1 Bison bison bison | reverse complement strand
TCATTTCTTCCTTTTCTAGTTGCTTTAGGTGTAGAGTTCGGTTATTTATTTGACTTTTTTCTTGTTTCTCAAGGTATGCCTGTATTGCTATGAACTTTCCCCTTAGGACTGCTTTTACAGTGTCCCACAGGTTTTGCATTGTTGTGTTTTCATTTTCATTCATTTCTATGCAACTTTTGATTTCTTTTTTGATTTCTTCTGTAATTTGTTCGTTATTCAGCAGCGTGTTGTTCATCCTCCATATGTCGGAATTTTTAATATTTTTTCTCCTGAAATTGAGATCTAATCTTACTGCATTGTGCTCAGAAAAGATGCTTGGAATGATTTCATTTTTTTTTGAATTTACCAAGACTAGATTTATGGCCCAGGATGTGATCTATCCTGGAGACATTTCCTGTGTGCTTGAGAAAAAAGTGAAATTCATTGTTTTGGGGTGAAATGTCCTATAGATATCAATTAGGTCTAACTGGTCTATTGTATTGTTTAACGTTTGTGTTTCCTTGTTAATTTTCTGTTTAGTTGATCTATCCATAGGTGTGTATGGGGTATTAAAGTCTCTGACTATTATTGTGTTATTGTTAATTTCCCCTTTCATACTTGTTAGCATTTGTCTTACATATTGCGGTGCTCCTATGTTGGGTGCATATATATTGATAACTGTTATATCTTCTTCTTGGATTCATCCTTTGATCATTATGTAGTGACCTTCTTTGTCTCTTTTCACAGCCTTTGTTTTAAAGTCTATTTTATCTGATATGAGTATTGCTCCTCCTTCTTTCTTTTGGTCTCTATTTGCATGGAAAATCTTTTTCCAGCCCTTCACTTTCAGTCTGTATGTGTCCCCTGTTTTGAGGTGGGTCTCTTGTAGACACCATATATAGAGGTCTTATTTTTGTATCCATTCAGCCAGTCTTTGTCTTTTGGACGGGGCATTCAACCCATTTACATAAGTATGATCCCGTTGCCATTTACTTTATTGTTTTGGGTTCGAGTTTATACAGCCTTTTTGTGTTTCCTGTCTAGAGAATATCCTTTAGTATTTGTTGGAGAGCTGGTTTGGTCGTGCTGAATTCGCTCAGCTTTTTCTTGTCTGTAAAGCTTTTGATTTCTCCTTCATATTTGAATGAGATCCTTGCTGGGTACAGTAATCTGGGCTGTAGGTTATTGTCTTTCATCACTTTAAGTATGTTTTGCCATTCCCTCCTGGCTTGAAGAGTTTCTATTGAAAGATCAGCTGTTATCCTTATGGGAATTCCCTTAAGTGATATTTGTTGTTTTTCCCTTGCTGCTTTTAATATTTGTTCTTTGTGTTTGATATTTGTTAATTTGATTAATATGTGTCTTGGGGTATTTCACCTTGGGTATACCCTGTTTGGGACTCTCTGGGTTTCTTGGACTTGGGTGATTATTTTCTTCCCCATTTTAGGGAAGTTTTCAACTATTATATCCTGAAGTATTTTCTCATGGTATTTCTTTTTGTCTTCTTCTTCTGGGACTCCTACGATTCGAATGTTGTAGCGTTTAATATTGTCCTGGAGGTCTCTAAGATTATCCTCATTTCTTTTAATTCGTTTTTCTTTTTTCCTCTCTGATTCATTTATTTCTACCATTCTATCTTCTAATTCACTAATCCTATCTTCTGCCTCTGTTATTCTACTATTTGTTGCCTCCAGAGTGTTTTTGATCTCATTTATTGCATTATTCACTATATACTGACTATTTTTATTTCTTCTAAGTCCTTGTTAAACCTTTCTTGCATCTTCTCAATCCTTGTCTCCAGGCTCTTTATCTGTGATTCCATTTTGCTTTCAAGATTTTGGATCATTTTCACTATCATTATTTGGAATTGTTTATCAGGTAGATTCCCTATCTCTTTGTCTTTTGTTTGGTTTGGTGGGCCTTTATCCTGTTCATTTATGTGCTGGGTATTCCTCTGTCTCTTCATCTTGTTTATATTGCTGAGTTTGGGGTGTCCTTTCTGTATTCTGTCAGTTTGTGGAGTTCTGTTTATTGTGGAGTTTCCTCGCTGTGTGTGGGTTTGTACAAGTGGCTTGTCAAGGTTTCTTGGTTAGGGAAGCTTGTGTCGGTGTTCTGGTGGGTGGAGTTGGATTTCTTCTCTCCGGAGTGCAATGAAGTGTCCAGTAATGAGTTATGAGATGTCTATGGTTTTGTAGTAACTTTGGGCAGCCTGTACATTGGAGCTCAGGGCTGTGTTCCTGTGTTGCTGGAGAATTTGCGTGGTATGTCTCGCTCTGGAACTTTTTGGCCCTTGTGTGGTGCTTGGTTTCAGTGTAGGTATGGAGGCGTTTGATGAGCTCCTGTCAATTAATGTACCCTGGAGTCAGAAGTTCCCTGGAGTCAGGGTTTGGATTTAAGCCTCCTGCTTCCGGTTTTCAGTCTTATTTTTACAGTTGTCTCAAAACTTCTCCTTCTATACAACACCATTGATAAAATATCTAGGTTAAAGATGAAAAGTTTCTCCACAGTAAGTGACACCCAGAGAGGTTCACAGAGTTACATGGAGAAGAGAAGAGGGAGGAGGGAGTTAGAGGTGACACGAATGAGATGAGGTGGAATCAATAGAGGAGAGAGCGGGCTAACCAGTAATCACTTCCTTATGTGTACTCCACAACTGGACCGCTCAGAGATGTTCATGGAGTTATACAGAAAAGAGAAGAGGGAGGAAGGAGACAGAGGTGGCCAGGAGGATAAAAGGGGGTAATGAAAAGGAGAGAGACAGATCCAGCCAGTAATCAGTTCCCTAAGTATTCTCCACCGTCTGGAACACA
>NW_011494674.1:329007-329348 GCF_000754665.1 Bison bison bison | reverse complement strand
CGCTCCCAAGTAAAAATGGGTACTGAAGATTGGGTTCTTAAAGGTACAAAATTGATAACAAATACCAAAAAGCAAAAATTAAAAATCTAGAGCGGAGTTTGGAATTTCAAGGATACAATGTTAAAGAAAAGAAGAAGAGAAAGAAAGAGAAAAAAAAAGTCACAAAAATTATAAAGAAAATATAGGTACAAAATTGATAAAAATACCAAAAAGCAAAAATTAAAAATCTAGAGTAGAGTTTGGAATTTCAAAAATACAATGTTAAAGAAAAGAAGAAGAAAAAGAAAAAGAAACAGGAAAAAAAAAACAAAACAAAGTCACAAATATTATAATATATATAT
>NW_011494674.1:323260-327429 GCF_000754665.1 Bison bison bison | reverse complement strand
CTTTTTATATTTTTTCCTACCTCCTTTCAAAGACAATGGGCTGCTTTTCTGGGTGCCTGATGTCCTCTGCCGGCATTCAGAAGTTGTTTTGTGGAATTTACTCAGCATTTAAATGTTCTTTTGATGAATTTGTTGGGGAGAAAGTGGTCTCCCCATCCTATTCCTCTGCCATCTTAGCTCCTCTCTCTCCTTGTTATTTTTATATTGATTATATGTTCATTATATTAACAACATAAAACAATATGCTATAGAAAATAAAAGTATATTATTATTAACATTGTACAGGAGGCAGTGATCAGAACCATCCCCAGGAAAAGAAATGCAAAAAGGCAAAAAGGTTGTCTGAGTGGGGCTTACAAATAGCTGAGGAAAGAAGAGAAGTGAAAGACAAAGGAGGAAAGGAAAGATATACCCATCTGAATGCAGAGTTTCAAAGAACAGCAAGGAGAGATAAGAAAGCCTTCCTAAGTGATCGACGCAAAGAAATAGAGGAAAAAAGAATGGGAAAAACTACAGATCTCTTCAAGAAAATCAGAAATACCAAGGGAATATTTCATGCAAAGATAGGCACAATAAAAGACAGAAACGGCATGGACCTAACTGAAGCAGAAGATATTAAGAAAAGGTGGTAAGAATACAGAGAAGAACTATACCAAAGAGATCTTAATGACCCAAATAACCATGATGGTGTTTATTATCTAGGTTACCACTCACCTAGAGCCAGACATAGTGGAATGTGAAGTCAAGTACGCCTTAGGAAGCATCACTATAAACAAAGCTAGTGGAGGTAATGGAATTCCAGCTGAGCTACTTCAAATCCTAAAAGATGATTCTGTGAAAGGGTTTCACTCAGTATGCCAGCAAATTTGGAAAACTCAGCATTGGTTACAAGAATTAGGAAAGGTCAGTTTTCATTCCAATCACAAAGAAAGGCAATGCCAAAGAATGTTCAAACTCCCACACAAACTGCACTCATTTCACATGCTAGCAAGGTAATGCTCAAAATTCTCCAAGTGAGGCTTCAACAGTATGTAAACCAAGAACTTCCAGATGTTCAAGCTGGATTTAGAAAAGGCAGAGGAACCAGAAATCACATTGGCAACATCTGTTGGATCATCAAAAAAGCAAGAGAAATCCAGGAAAACATCTACTTTACTTCATTGACTACCCTAAAGCCTTTGACTGTGTGGATCACAACAAACTGTGGAACATTCTTAAAGAGATGGGACTTTCAGACCACCTGATCTGCCTCCTTAGAAACCTATATGCAGATCAAGAAGCAACAGTTAGAACGGGATATGGAACAAAGGACTGTTTCCAAATTGGGAAAGGAGTATTTGAAGACTGTGTATTGTCATCCCCCTTATTTAAATTATATACAGAGTACATCATGAGAAATGCCAGGCTGCATGAAGCACAAACCAGAATCAAGATTGCTGGGAGAAATATCAATAACCCCAGATATGCAGATGACACCACACTTACGGCACAAAGCAAAGAGCAGCTAAAGAGCCTCTTGATGAAGGTGAAAGAGGAGAGTTAACAAGTTGGCTTAAAACTCAACATTTAGAAAACGAAGATCATGGCATCCGGTCCCATCACTTCATGGCAAATAGATGGGGAAACAATGGAAACAGTGAGAGACTTTATTTTCTTGGGCTCCAAAATCACTGCAGCCATAAAATTAAAAGATGCTTGCCCCTAGGAAGGAACACTGCAACAAATCTAGACAGCATATTAAAGAGCAGATATTACTTTGCTGACAAAGGTTTGTATAGTCAGAACTATGGCTTTTCCAGTAGTCATGTATGGATGTGAGGGTTGGACAACAAAGAAGGCTGAGAGCCAAAGAATTGATGCTTTTGAACTGTGGTGTTGGAGAAGACTCTTGAGAGTCCCTTGGACTGCAAGGAAATCCAACCAGTCAACCTAAAGGAAATCAATCCTGAATATCCACTGGAAGGACTGATGATGAAACTGAAACTCCAATACTTTGGTCACCTTATGTGAAGAGCTTAATCATTAGAAAAGACCCTGATGCTGGGAGGGATGACAGAGGGATGAGATGGTTGGATGGCATCACTGGTTCAATGGACATGAGTTTGAGCAAGTTCTGGCAGACAGTGATGGACAGGAAAGCCTGGTGTGCTGCAGTCCATGGGGTCGCAGAGTCGGACACAACTGAGTGACTGAACAACACCAAATAATGTAATACAATACTAGTGTTACAACTTGTAAAACCAAAATTATAAGTAATAATATAAGAATATATTCTTATTACTCAAGGAAAAATAACTAATATATTGTCATAATTGCTTCTGCTCCTTTTAAAGAAATAACTTTGTCAACAAAGCAAAATTCCTCTCTGGCAACCTCCCTCACACATATTCCATTTCTTCCTCAATTTAACCAGTATTCTGAGTTTGTTGTGTATCCTTCAAATCTATTTTCATCCTTCTATATATGTATATGTGCATCTATATATCCAGACATAAATATATCTATGCTGTTCTGTATAAAGCCACCAGCCAGTGTGAATATTTAAATCAAAATAAAATTTTTAAATGTTAAAGATCAGTTTTCTATTGCACTCATGATATTTGAAGTGCTCAGTAGCCACACATGACTAGTGGCTAGGATATTGGATTGTGCAGATATAGAATTATTGCACGGAGCTCTATTGTAATAGATGTATTTTTATAAGTGTTTTTTTAAATTTCACATAATGTAATACACTGAATAAGTTTACCAAGCTGCTTTTTCTTTTACTTGGCATTATGTGGTCAAGATCCACTCAAGTTGATATGTAGCATATTTCTTTAAACTAACATAGATTACTCTATTTTTTGATAGAACACATACATATACAACTCTTTAAAACCCATTTCTCCTTACCCGGATATTGGAATTTTCATTCTTCTATTTTAAGCAATGTATTAATGAGCATTTTTTCTCTGGAATATGGATCTAAAAATGAAAATACTCAATCATAAGGTATACACCTTTCAAGCTTTGCTAGAAATTGCCAAGTTGGGTTTCCCTTGTGGCTCAGCAGTAAAGGATCTGCATGCCAATGCAGGAGACGTGGATTCAGTCTCAGGGTGGAGAAGATCCCCTGGAGAAGGAAATAGCAACCCACTCCAGTATTCTTGACTGGGAAATCCCATGGACAGAGGAGCCTGGAGGGTTACAGTCTGTGGGTTCCCAAAAAGAGTCAGACACTACTCGAGCGACTAAACAACAACATTCATATACTCTGCCCATTTCTCTACTGAAATGTTGCCTTTCTCTTAAGGATTTGTACTAATTAATCATATTAAAACTTGCTTTTATTCTTTTACTCCACATATGTATCTGGCTAATATATCTTAGTCAGTACATAATGATCTATTTCTTTAACTTTTTTCTTTTGGTAATGTCTATGGTACCCACTGTAACTTATCTAAATATTCCACTATTGATTGACTTTGTTTATCTCCAGGATTTTGTCATTACAAATAGTACTGAGCCACATTGACTACCACAGTCATTAATCTTGCTCACTGAATATTTCTAGCTCTTCACCTACCAGCTCCTGGTGTTCGACTTCTTGTGTTGTCCTGTGTCCAATCCTGGCAGAGCATTCAGTTTCCAATGTGAGATACTCCAGAGTCTTCCTTCCTGCTTCACTAGTGATCTTCCTGATGGTTAGTGCTTTGTCAGGGTTCTGAAGTGAGAAGGCCTTTCCCCTCATTCTCTAGACATCCACAGTGGACACATTACATGAAAGAGAAATAAACACGTTTTTTTTTTTTTATTCACAAATCACTAATATGTTGTGGTTGTTTGTCATGGCATAACCTGGTCTCTCCTAATAGCAACCTACTTGTAGTCAGTACTTAAGAAACTTTTTTTTTTTTAAGGAAATAGTTCATTTTCTATAAAATTCTAGGACTCAAACAATCTTCAGACATCAGTTATTTGAGTTACTCTTCCTACTAAATCATTTCATAAATCATGAGTTCTAAAACCATGTCAAGTGGGTTAACAGTAAATTCTCTGGTCTTCAGTTTGTGGATTCCCATTCCTTTTATGTATCTTTTCATCAGTTGATGGACATTTGGATTTTT
Source organism: Bison bison bison (assembly GCF_000754665.1). Lineage (NCBI taxonomy): Eukaryota > Metazoa > Chordata > Mammalia > Artiodactyla > Bovidae > Bison > Bison bison. The sequence goes on along the minus strand of NW_011494674.1, from coordinate 323,320 downwards.
TCCCACTTATTGGTTATTACGAATAAGACTGTGAATAGTCGTGTCCATGTTTTATGTGGA
>NW_011494674.1:320082-321316 GCF_000754665.1 Bison bison bison | reverse complement strand
CAATAACCTCAGGTATGCCGATGACACCACCCTTATGGCAGAAAGTGAAGAAGAACTAAAGAGCCTCTTGATGAAAGTGAAAGAGGAGAGTGAAAAAGTTGGCTTAAAGGGCAACATTCAGAAAACTAAGATCATGGTATCCCATTCCATCACATCATGGCAAATAGATGGGGAAATAGTGACAGACTTTATTTTTCTGGGCTCCAAAATCACTGCACATGGTGATTGGAGCCATGAAATTAAAAGATGCTTACTCCTTGGAAGGAAAGTTATGACCCACCTAGACAGCATATTAAAAAGCGGAGACATTACTTTGTCTCCAAGGTCAGTCTAGTCAAGGCTATGGTTTTTCCAGTGGTCATGTATAGATGTGAGAGTTGGGCTATAAAGAAAACTGAGTGCCTAAGAACTGATACTTTTGAACTGTGGTGTTGGAGAAGACTCTTGAGAGTCCCTTGGACTGCAAGGAGATCCAAACAGTGCATTCTAAATGACATCAGTCCTAAGTATTCATTGGAAGGACTGATGTTGAAGCGGAAACTCTAATACTTTGGCCACCTGATGAGAAGAGCTGATTCATTTGAAAAGACCCAGATGCTGGGAAAGATTGAGGACAGGAGGAGAAGGGGATGACGGAGGATGAGATGGTTGGATGGCATCACCGACTCAATGGACATCGGTTTGGGTGGACTCTGGGATTTAGTGATGGACAGGGAGGCCTGGCATGCTGTGGTTCATGGGGTCACAAAGATTCGGACACGCCTGAGTGACTGAACTGATATATGAATTTTGGGTCATATGAAAACTCTATCATTTAACTTTTTGAGGACCTGCCAAATTGGCTTCCAAAGTGGCTGTGTGATTTTATATTTCCACTGGCAATGTATGAAGGTTCCAATTTCTCCACATCCTCACCAACATTTGTCACTGTTCATCTGTTTAACCATAGTCATAATAGTGGGAGTGAAGTATCTCGTGTACTGTTCATTTGTATTTCCCTAATGACAAATGGGGGCTTCCAGGCAGTGCTAGTCGTAAACAACCCATCTGCCAGTGCAGGAGATGTGGGTTTCATCCCCGGGTCAGGAAGATCCCCTGGAGGAGGGCATGGCAACCCACTCGTCTTCTTGACTGGAGGAGCCCCTGGACATAGGAGCCTGGGAGGTTACAGTCCATAAGGTTGCAGAGTTAGACACGACTGAAGAAACTTAGCACACATGCATGCAATGACTAA
>NW_011494674.1:318549-319982 GCF_000754665.1 Bison bison bison | reverse complement strand
TGATGTTGAGCACCTTTTCATCTATTTATTAACCATCTGTATATGTCCTTTGGAGAAAGGACATATACAGTCTTTTGGAGAAATATCTGCTAAAATGCTTTGCCCATTTTTAACTGAGTTGTCTTTCTATTATTGAATTATAAATCTTTATATATTCTTGATACAAACCCCATTTTCTCTCATTCTGTAAATTGTCTTTTCACTGCCTTTGAGGCACAAAAGTTAAGTTTTTTTAAATTGGGGAATAGTTACTTTACCATGTTGTTGGTTTCTGCTGTACAGCATTGTGAATCAGTCACCCACACACACATTTTATATATATCTATATCTATATCTATATCTCCATTTCCTTGGATTTCCTTACCTTTTAAAAGTTTTACATTTTGATGAAGTTTAAATTATCTAATTTCTTTTAAAAATTGTGCTTTGGTTGCCATATCTATTGCCTAACCCATTGTCCTGAAGATTAGCTTTAACATTTTGAGTAGTATATTTTTAGCCCTTGCATTTAGATCTATAATCAGTTTTGAGTTAATTTTTACATATGATGTTAAAGGGGGTCCAACTTTTTTCTTCTGCATGGGAATACCGAGTTGTCCCAGCACCATTTGTTGAATATATATTTCCCCCCTTTTTAAGACTGAAAATCTTTTCAGGCATCTAGCGCATTTCTTGATATGCTCAGCAATTCGTCAGAGCTCCGTGGCATTGGCTCATCTAAGTCAGTCACAGGTTATTTTAGTATTCTCTGTAAGGCAAATTGTTTAAAGTCAAAGATTTAATGTGTCTCAGAGGGGCTAGGTACTCTTATAATACCATTTTTTATTGTGGTTTTTACCTCCTTATCCAAAGCCTTCTATCATTTTCAATCTGAGAAACTTTTCTTTTACTGAAACAGTTGAATGGATTTTCAGTCTCTCTTCTCTTAATTTATTCCATTGACTCCAAATATATTTAATTCCTCATTTTTGTCCTCTTATACCTAACACTCTATTCCAATGACACAAGAGAAAACTCTACACATGGACATCACAAGATGGTCAACACTGAAATCAGATTGATTATATTCTTTGCAGCCAAACATGGAGAAGCTCTATACAGTCAGCAAAAACAAGACTGGGAGCTGACTGTGGCTCAGATCATGAAATCCTTATTGCCAAATTCAGACTTAAATTGAAGAAAGTGGAGAAAACCACTATTCAGGTATGACCTATATCAAATTCCTTATGACTATACAGTGGAAGTCCGAAATAGATTTAAGGGACTAGATCGGATAGAGTGCCTGATGAACTATGGACAGAGGTTTGTGACCTTGTACAGGAGACAGGAATCAAGACCATCCCCAAGAAAAAGAAATGCAAAAAAGCAAAATGGCTGTCTGAGGAGGCCTTACAAATAGCTGTTAAAAGAATAGAAGTGAAAAGCAAAGGAGA
>NW_011494674.1:318095-318449 GCF_000754665.1 Bison bison bison | reverse complement strand
TGAAAGAGATGGGAATACCAGACCACCTGACCTGCCTCTTGAGAAATCTGTATGCAGGTCAGGAAACAACAGTAAGAACTGGACACTGAACAACAGACTGGTTCCAAACAGGAAAAGGAGTACGTCAAGGCTGTATATTGTCACCCTGTTTGTTTAACTTCTATGCAGAGTACATCATGAGAAATGCTGGGCTGGAAGCACAAGCTGGCATCATGATTGTAGGGAGAAATATCAATAATCTCAGGTATGCCGATGACACCACCCTTATGGCAGAAAGTGAAGAAGAACTAAAGAGCCTCTTGATGAAAGTGAAAGAGGAGAGTGAAAAAGTTGGCTTAAAGCGCAACATTCAGA
>NW_011494674.1:312884-317089 GCF_000754665.1 Bison bison bison | reverse complement strand
GTCAAGGCTATGGTTTTTCCAGTGGTCATGTATGGATGTGAGAGTTGGAGTATAAAGAAAGCTGAGTGTTGAAGAATTGATGCTTTTGAACTGTGGTGTTGGAGAAAACTGTTGAGAGTTCCTTGGACTGCAAGGAGATCCAAGCAGTCAATCCTACAGGAGAGCAGTCCTGGGTGTTCATTGGTAGGAGTGATGTTGAAACTCCAATACTTTAGCCACCTGATGCGAAGAGCTGACTCATTTGGAAAGACCCCGATGCTGGGAAAGATTGAGGACAGGAGGAGAAGGGGATGACAGAGGATGCGATGATTGAATGGCATCACTGACTCAATGGACATGGGTTTGGGTGGACTCCGGGAATTAGTGATGGACAGGGAGGCCTGGCGTGCTGTGGTTCATGGGGTCGCAATGAGTCAGACACGACTAAGCAACAGAACTGAACTGATACCTAACATAGCTCTTCTGTCTTCTTTAGGCTCTTCTCCAGCTTTCAGCTCATTGTAGACTTTATATTTTCTGTAAATCAATGATTCATCTTATTAAAAATGGAAATCTAATTTTTTTGTCTAGTCACCTCCTACCATATCACATGGCATTAACTTATGTATATAGAGCATAATCCTAATTCTTGATGTGAAAGAAATGAGTATATTCCATGCTTTTCCCTTAAATTTTTATTTTGAAAAGCTTTAAACTTGGCAAAAATTTTAAAAAATATATAATGAGCACTGGACCCTCCAATTAGATTCCATCTTAAACATTTTGCCACATTTACCTTCTTTCATAGCATGCACACACACACACACACACACACACGTGGTTATAAACACCACAGCTTTTCAGCCATAAATATTTGACATAAAGTTTCTTATATTAAGGACTTTATCATATCTAAGAAAATTATAATTACATTATACTATCCAGTATCTAGTCCATATTGAAATTTGTCTATTTGGCTACAAAATCTCTCCTGTTCCTTCCCCTGATTCTTTTTAAATCCATGATTGCATGTTGTTGTCATGTCTTTTTATTGTTTTTAATCTGGAAGAATTCTTTTTTAAAAAATTACATTTTCACAAATGTAAAAGTTAAATTACATTTGTACAGTCCCTGCCAGGTTTCTTGTACAAGATGCCAGATTCCAGTTTTATCTGCCTGTTTCCTTATGTTTTACTTGTTAAATTCCCTATGTATCTCAGCCTTGGCACTACTGACATCTTGGATCAGGTAGCTATCTTGTGTATTGCAGGATGTTTAATATTTTCCTGTTCCCACCAGGTTATAACAACCAAAATGTCTCTATACATGCCCAAATATGCCTGGAGGGCTGGTGGTGGAGGTTTAGATAGGGATCTAGAAGTTCACTCAAATTCGGGGTAAACAACTTTTTCGAGAATATTTGTCATATGATGTGTATTCTGATTGCATTGTATCAGTAAGCACATAACATCTGATTGTCCCATTATTGATTAGCCTTGATTACTTATTTAAAGCAGTCACTTTTTTTTTTTTAACATACAGGTATGTTTTTCCCTTTTATAATAAGGGAAAAACAGACTTTTGATACTTTAACAACTTGATACTTTGACACCGAGTGAACATCCTGTACTCCTACTATATTTCACCCAGTGACTTTTGGCATTCTCTAGTCTGAATCAATTGTGACTGATTTGCAAAATGGTGATTTTCTAATTCTATTATTTGTTGTACATTTACTCTCTGGTATTTCTATGAAAAAAAAGTTTTCATCCTTCCCTTTATTTATTTCTACTGGCACTTTTAAATTCATGCATTTTCTTTACCCAATTTTTAAATTCAATTATTCCAATTACTTTTTTTGAGGCTTATATTATCTCAAATTCCTCCAGTGGGAATCTTCAATCCATTCTTTAAGCATTTCTTACCATAAGAGAATTTAATGTTTTATGGAGAATTTTAATAAAGTTATTGTTAAGTACCACACAATGGTAAATTCTTATTGTATACACTGCACATGAAACCATATATTTAGCCAGTGAAGAATTCTGATTGGGACAACATATTAGTTTCACATTTTGACTACCTGATGGAAGAGCAGACTCAGTGGAAAAGACTCCGATGCTGTGAAAGACTGAAGGCAAGAGAAGAGGGTAGCAGAGCATGACATCATTAGGCAGCTTCACAAACTCAACAGGACATTAATTTGAGTAGACTCCCTGAGACAGTGAGGAACAGGGAAGCCCAATGTGCTGCAGTCCACAGGGCCACAAAGAGAGGACAGGACTTAGCGACTGAAGAAGAGAAAATTCTGTTTCACAACCAACAAAAATTATCAGCCATTTAATTTTGATTCATCTATGTGAAAGAGAAAGTCGCTCAGTTCTGTCTCACTCTTTGCGACCCCATGGACTATACAGTCCATGGAATTCGCCAGGCCAGAATACCGGAGTAGGTAGCCTTTCCATCATCCAGAGTTTCTTTCCAAACCAGGGATCGAACCCAGGTCTCCCACATTGCGGGCGGATTCTTTACCAGTTGAGCCATAAGGGAAGCCCAAGAATTCTGGAGTGGGTAGCCTATCCCTTCGCCAGGGCATCTTCCCTACACGGGAATCTAACTGGGGGTCTCCTGCATTGCAGGCAGATTCTTTACCAACTGAGCTATCAGGGAAGCCCTTTGAGTCATCTATTCACCTTCAAAATGGTAAATCTTCTCCTGACTCCAGGATATTTTGAAGTGGATGTCGCTCAGTCCTGTGTGACTCTTCGCGACCCCATAGACTATACAGTCCATGGAATTCTCCGGGCCAGAATACTGAAATGGGTAACCTTTTCCTTCTCCAGGGAAATCTCCCCAATCCAGGGATCGAATCCACGTCTCCGGCATTGCCGTCAGATTCTTTACCAGCTGAGCCACAAGGGACGCCACGAGGGATATTTTGAATGGTGCCTATAAATAGAAATACACAGATATAATACGTCTCGCCTAAACATTGTATACAATTCTAAAACTGCTTCAAAATATGTTTCATTAAAATCAGTAACTAAGCAATGTGCTTGGGCACACATTTCAACAGCATCCCAGTTAAGCAACATATCGTGATTTTAAAACTATGACTTTTGGGAAGCCCAAACGAAATAGGTCAGTTAAAATGAAAGCAAAATTAAGGAATTTTAGCTTCACTCTGTAATTATCCCCCTCTTTCTGTGAGAGTCGGTTTCCTCCTCAGTCTCAGGTGTGGCTCTGCCGGGTTTCACAGACTCTGCTCTAAGTTCATGTTGGTGATGATGAAACAGATGAGGTAGCTCCGGTTATAGGGCTGAAGGTTTTAACAGGCTCCCCGCCGGACTTCACAGCTTGGTCCAGCGCCACTCAGAAGAACCTTTCTCCTCAGCGGCCGCAGGAAACGACGGTGGAAGGCAGGGACAACTCTAGAGTATCTCCCGGTCCCACAGCCCCTTCCGCCTGCTCCTTTGATTGGCTGGTGTGAGTCTCGGCCGCCCAATCCCGTTGGAACGTCTCCCGCGCCGCTCGTCGCCGCGCATGCACATTCCGGACCCGCCCCTCGTTTCAGCCCGGAGAGCCGGAGCAGGGCACCGGCACGGGGTGGGCGGGAACTAGGCCTGGCAGTACCCACGCCGACGTCACAGCGCCGCGCCGGGGCCTGCACGGGCCCGGTGGGAGAACAGCGTGAGAGACAAGCACAACACAGTTCCCCGAGTTCCCACATCCCTTAGGTGCAGGTCTTCTTGGGTGCACGCATTCACTTTCATTGTAGCGCGGGACCTGGACAGTCCAATTTGACTCTGCGGAATAGAAAAAATTCGATTATATTGTTTTCTCTGCACCCGGGCAGATGGAAAAGGGGAAGGAATCGTTATAAGAAAGTAGCTTTTCTCCCGTGTAGAGTGGGTCGGGAACACTGTCCCTTTGAGCTTCACTGTAGGAAACGCGGCCGCCTCAGAGCCTAGCTGGCAGCGCCTTCCCGCCGCCTAGCGCCTCAGCTCTGCCCTCGGGAGGCGGCCGCCTGTGCGCGCTGGGAACGCAGGCTTCTTTTCTGCCGCACAGAGGACCGCCCCACGGGTCTCCACGGCGTGAAGCTCGGGAAAGTGAGCCTGGCGACGTGCAGCCGGCCCTCCGCCGCGAGGCCGCGCTGACAGACCGGCCTCGGGCCTGTCCTCCGCGCACCGCCGCCCCGGAGCGCGACGGGCTCGCAGCCGCACGCC